>NW_024541348.1:0-149611 GCF_016758755.1 Suillus discolor
TAGTATCTTTTCTTAGTCGCTCATCGCAGCTAAGTCTACCTCGATCGACCTCATCGTTCGGACAAGACAGTCCTTACCTTGAGTGACTTCTTAGACATCCGTCTACCAAGTCACGTGACACGCGCGTACTGTGATCACTGCCGACTAGTCGTCGCCAGTATCACTTGCTATACCGGATCCTTCCGGTTACGTCACGAACGTTAGCGGACGACGCCCCTCTTAGGGCTCCGCCTAACAGATCTATTTGAGTGCGTAACATTGCATGGTCCAAGGAAAGTAGAAGTGGCGTGTCCCAACTCAGACAGCTGATAATCTGAAAATTCAACATATTCATGATTATCATCTGAGCACAATGCAAGAAGAACGAAAAATAAGAACCAAGAACTGACCATCATCATGATCGCAGACTTGTGCATTGGGCATGTATGGCCTGTCGAAGTTCTACCAGTAGCATGTCCGTCAGCGTAAACTGTCTAACTAGATTATGATATATGTACACAAGACAATTTGGAGTAGCATTGGAGTAGCATGTCGAAGCCCAGGTAGCCGATAAAGAAGATATCAAGGATACACGAAACCAACTGATCATCTGTCTGAACAAAAAGAATAACCATAATTCATAAAACCCAGATGGCCGATGACACCATGACATTGAAGAGGTTATCATAGCAGGGGATCATCAGCCACTGAACGAACTAACAGAGAGTGAAGGGCCTGGAAAGGAAAAGGAAAAGTAGCGCATCTGTGACCAGGTAGTTAATAGAGGAAGAAAAAACTCAATATAATGTGTGCGAGCACAAAGAAAGATGGGAAAGAGTGGCCTTCAGAGCGGTAGTAAAATGTTCCTGAGCACGAGGAAGAATGTGCTGGGAGGATCTGTCACAGGAGAGTCTCATATATATACTTGAGTACTATGTCACAGGCAGACCAAATATGACAGTCGTTCCTTTGGCTTCGATGACATAGTGCCTGTCCATCACGGTCGAGCTTCACGCGTGGGTCGATTCTCCTCTTCCATGACCGATGCGGGCGATGTAACAAGAGAAATCAGTGGCACAGTATTCCGAAATTAAACTCTGGTTCACTACATAGCTATAGCTATAGTAATTACGGTTTCTGATCTCCCTCAAATATTTCTTAACCTGTAAAACGCAGCCAAAAACAAAGTTCCTTGAAGGACGAATGATACCTACTTTCTGGAGAAACTGTTCCATTAGTCAGCACTTGCATGCCTACAGCCGCAAGTACCTTTGGAACCTCCAAACAGGTATCGTGGGATGCTACGGAACATGCAGCTTCCCAGAACCCTGTAGTATGATTCCTGCCATCTGGAATGGTCGGGATGACTTGAGTAACACGACAAGTATCTTGCTCGTTCCTTACAAAAGCTGGGTATAGACCAGGCATCACTGACAAACAAGAACTTCATTGACAAACAAATGTTGCCTACTCCCAGCGTGGAGGTCGGATGCACAGTATGAGATGTTCCCCTTTTTGGTCCAAAACATTAGTTCTGTCGCACTTTCTGGATGTGCGAAATACTCACGAAATAGTAGAAGTACTCTTGATACTCCAGTTGCCACCGTAGTGCTTCAGAACGACATCGACAAGCTCATCACCTAATATATGATTCAGTACCAAGCCACTGCACACCACGACTTCATACCAAGTGCTTTGTTTTAGATTTAGCGTAAGGATGACTGGAATGAATGGTAGAACAAACCGGGAGTAGGAATGGAGGCGAGGTGAAAGGGGGAGCCAGTCTAAAGTTGAAACATTGTCATAGTTAGTAGTTGGTAGAATCCAGTGTACGTGGTGTAAACAATATTTATATTTACAAGCTGCTGAAGTCGACGTCAAGTGCATGACGGAAATGACCTTGATATATGATTCAGATTTCAATTGAGCTGACATGGTAGAGGGCTGAGTGTGTCGTGGAGAAGACAATGTATTATCATAGGCCACAGCTGGTCGAATGGAAAATGATATAGCTGAGCCGCTGGACCTGAAGGCTAAGTGTCACAAAAATGAAGTAAAGTATGCCGTGCAGCCAGCAGCACAAGGTAGCTGCATAATCAAAGCCACCAGGGTATATAGGAAAGCAAGAGCTGAAAACGGTATATCAGAGCGCATGTATCAGCAAAAGAAATTTTGAAAGAAATACGGTAGTCCATCCGTCGTCACTCGCTCGCTCATATTCTCTCGGTGTAAGGCGACTTCACCACCAGTGAATTGTACCTGCTGCCATAAGAAAGTGCATATATTGCACCTGTCACGGTCCCGTTTGCAATGTCAGAGGTATATATCAGGATGTGGTGTTTGTCATGACTCACGACTGACTCCAAGTGTCAATTAGGTAAGCATTCAAGAAGCTGCAATTGACTCGGAATGAATATTCTTTCAACTTCTGAGGTACACTGGAGTACTAGTACCTAGACTCGTAACCAGTCTGACTATGCATCAATTTGAGATGGTGAGAATTTATTGATGTAGTCAGACTGGTCCAACTCGGAGTGATTTGGCAGGTGAAGCAAGGAGTTTGAAATTTGGCAGATGCCGGTATGCCGCTTTGGGGTAACATCACCGCAACTCTTTTGTTTGTACTGTGAAAAGTACAGTATCCTCTCAAATACAACAGTACATCATGCTGGAGCACTAATAATTGATTAGGATAAACTGCTCGAACTCCTGAACCCATTATTTACAAGGACAAATTTAATGCCTTGAGTGAGTGAAAATGTTGTATTTTAGCATACATGATCTCGCTGCAGCAATAAGTTCAAAGGTGACTGACAGTGATAGCTGTCTTGTTGGGAGAAAGGAGTAGAGGAGAATCATAGCAAGGGTCTTTCCAGAACCTGTCGCAGCTCAAAGTACAACGTGTTTCGCAAAGTCCGTTGGGAGATTCTCAATTGTATCTTGAGCAGTGAGCGATAAAGGTCGTACAGAACTCATGGTTAAAACTTAACATAGCGTAGTACAGTCTGAGCGAGAGCAGATGCATAACTTGTGCTATATGATCGTAACTACCTCCAGCACGACCGGCACCTATCAAATTTCAAACTCCTCGCTCCGCCCTGCCACGCCACTCCGAGATCGACCAGCCTGGCTACACCACTCGTGCAACCGTGGTAGTATTAGGCCAGGCTGGTCACAAGCCTAACTAGTACCATTAACTTCAACCAAGGAACCACCATCCAAGTCTAGATTTCAACAACAGTCCATTCTTGTTTGTCTCGCACCCAAACAAAAGAGCTCGCTAGTGGTACAAATGTTGTGCAAGTAAGTAGTGTTGAAAGACAGGCTTTAGACTAGTAGAGCTCGAGCTTAGTGCATGGTTTGCCTGGTATACCGGTGAGTAGTGTCCGGCCCTGGGAATTCAATTCAGGGCTTTATGTAATTAACACTTAGGTCCTATTTGGCCAACAAATATTCAATTGAAATTTGCATTCGATCATGTGACCTTATGCTGAACCTCGGGATCCGGCTCGATCTACTATTAAATGCAATAAACATATATATGTGCTTTAACTGATAATCGATGATTGATAACAACTTTACAACAACCACTATGACAATGCCAGACCAGCCTGACAATGCGCATGTCCAAGAAGACTGCATGCGACGTTTATTGCTCATACTATGCCTCGCTGTCACCCAGGTACTCATTTACCATCAACAAATGTTCCTATCTTCTCGTGAACGTGTATCCTACCACACATCAGCCTTGTCGGGCGAGGCATGGGTGTTAGAACTCATCACAGGCCACCCAGATCGCATCTGACACAATCTTGGTGTCAGTCTCGACATCTTCGACAGTTTATTGCATGTTCTCTGCGCAAATGGATTTGTGCCATCTCGCAATGGAGTTTCAGTGGAGGAACAATTAGCAATATTTCTATACACCTGTGTAACTGGACTCTCGACTCGCCTCATTGGAGAGAGATTCCAGCGCTCATCTGATATGATTTCGTGGTGAGTCATGCTGGCATCTCAATCGTTCACAGGATGTTGACCACTGCACTCTCGAACTTGTAGATACTTCAAACATATTCTGTTTTTCTTATCTAGTCCCCTGTTTTATTCTTCAGAAGTTCGGTTCCCCACAGCCAATACCCCCACTTCCTCAACAGTATTAAACGACATTCATTTGCAATATTTCGACCAATGTCTTGGCGCCATCGATGGCTCCCACATCCGGGCATTCACAAGCATCGAGGATCAACAGTTCATGCGGAACCGCAAGGGGTTCATATCTCAAAACTGCCTTTCATGTGCGACTTCAAATTTTTATTCATTTATTCACTCTGTGGGTGGGATGGTTCTGTTGCTGATGCGGCACTCTGGAATGATGCACACATGCACGATCTACCAATTCCACCTGGAAGATACTTTCTGGCTGATGCCGGCTTCGGAGCATCTGATGCACTACTTGTTCCATACCGCAGTGTCCGGTATCATCTTAAAGAGTGGTGGCAAGCCAACCTCCGGTATGTTGAGTACTATGATATTCACAAGCTCCAGCAGTCCCTGATGATGATCTCAGCCCTCAGAATCCAAAAGAACTATTTAATCTTCGACATGCAAGGCTCCGCAACATAATCAAACACATTTTTGGCGTGCTTAAGCGCCAGTGGCGAATTCTCCAACAGCCGGTTGAATATAGTATGGATGTTCAGGCGCGAATCCCAGCAGCGCTATGTGCTCTGCACAATTTCATTCGCAGACGTGATCCTAGCGTATACGACGAAGAACTTGATCATGCAGAAGGTGAAGAACTTGAAGATGTAGCATATGGTGAGTTAGCAGATGGACCTGCAGATGCTGCAGAACAACGACGAGCAGATGTGCGTCACGACACAATTGCACGTGCAATGTGGGAGGACTATGTAGTAGAATGCACGCAGCATTGATGCAGTCAACCGGCACTCAAATTGTAGGCATACAACATTGATTGAAAGATATGAATATTACATGCATGTGATCACTACTAGCTACGATGATTACGACTTTATGACTGAGTTGCAGTATGAATATCAGCAAGCCACCCCTGCACCCACAATGACTGAAGGTTCTCATCCATATTAAGAAACTTCACGACATGCTCGTCATCTAGTCCAAGGAAGTCTATAATGTCAATCCTTTTGTCACTAGATAGTGTTGCACACTGGGAGACCATGGAGACGGCACGGCCAAAGTCCTCTGCGGAAGCTCTCGCAGATGTTCTGGCATATGTTTGCCGTATCTCCTCCATGGTGGTCGTGAGGTTATTCATTGCCTTGTTACCATCTTGCTGGGCCTGTACACTTGCTGAAACAGGTCGAGACCGCTTTGGTGCACTCATAGCAGCCTCTGAGCCTATTGCACTAACTTTGCGCTTATCTTGGCGACTGACACTCGTGAGCACCGAGGACGTAGCTCCCGAGCCAGTAGTAGTAGTCTGAGCCGCAAGAAAGGTGGATGGGACAGCGGACGATGATGGTGGAATGTCTTGCGGCAAGCCACTAGCAGACTGGATGTGAGATGGAAGAGAATTGATTTCGTTGGCAGCCGCAGTCAGCTGGCTGAGGTTTAATGCAGTAAGTGGTTGCGGTTGCGGTGGCACAGTACTAGCCTCAGGAAGAGCTACAGCAGGGACAGCAGAAGATGCAGTGCCAGCAGGCTGGCGGGGGTTATTGCGGTGGACCCAAGTGCCCTTGCTCTTCCTTGGCAACATCTGATGGATGGCGTCAAAATGAGGGAATCCTGTGTTTTTGAATGGGCCTGCGTTCTTATGGCTCTTTAAAACAATATATTACTCGAGTATTACTAGTACAATCCACTGCCATTGCGCACCTTGAGAAAGTTTGTCCATGTAGATTCATACTCCAAAGTAATCCCTGCGCCATCTATATCGCTCCACGCAAACCCAGATGCATTCTTGATGTCCACAACAGTGTGATAAGAACTTTTGAGCTATGGTGATTGATGTCAGATCAATATAGAAAAGAAACAGCGCTGCATGCCAGGCAGATGGCATGCAGCGCATGTGCCACAGTGACTCACTTTTGACCATCTAGTTTGACAGCTTGATTGTGTTTTCTCGCCACCCAGTTGCTCAGGAAACCTCTCCTTGAGATGAGCGGCAGCACCATGCCAAGCTTGCTTCTTGAAGTTTGTCCCATCACCGGGAATGTGGAGGCGAAGGTATTCAATCAGAGCTAGTGATGGACAGGTCCGGTTTGGTCCGGTTCTCTAGGAAATTCAGAGAACCGTGGACCAGACCATCGATTTAGTTCTCTCAGTAAGCAGAACCGTGGACCGGACCATCGGTTCGGTCCGATAATGGTCCGGTTCCGGTTCAGCAAGGGTTTGAACCGAGAACCGGACCCAAAAAATGTCAAACTTCATATACATATCTTAAGTACAAACGTTCCGTCCCATAGTCTCGTATGTAAGTTGATTTCTGTCTCGACTCGATGTTTCATATAACTCATGCATCTTTAGGGCCATTTGGCTCGCATTCTCGGCCACTATTGCTATGTCCATTTGACTCTCGACAGCGCCTTGAAAACTCACTCTGAATAATCAGCCCGATTATTTTTGCATTGCTATAGGTCTTGTACTGCTACGAGCATTGAGTAAATCTCCAACCCCCGTGAGCTTCCTAACATCCACTTGTTCAAGTCAAGGAATTCGGGCAAGTATTCGTTTGAAATGTCTATTAAGGTGCGTGGTCTACTTAGCATCATCTATTCACTGCAAATGACATGTTTTAGTGCTGATGTCAGTGCCCAGTCAAGTCTGCGTCCACTATGTAGGGAGTAGGTGAGGTTGACCTAGAGGTGGTGAGTCTTTCTACCCTTTTTGTCTCATTTGCTAACCCACTGAACGTTAGTATATCTAGTATGAATGCTGTCGTTATACACCACAATTCCACACTCACTCACCCATCCCTCAAACATGACCTTCGCCTCGAATGATCCCAGTTACTGGCTGTATATCGATTTGGATATTTTTGTCAGCTATTTGACAGGTTTGTCCCATCAAGAGGTCTGGATCCAACATTGACTTGCCGTTTCGCAGTTGCCGCCGGCGTCGTGGTGGTATACGATTGGGGTGAGCAGGACAGTGTTCGAAAATTGCTGATTTTCTCATGATATTTCCAGTCTTAACACTCGGACAAGAGGTACGTCGATGTTATCGCCGGAGCAGCTATCTCACTAAGAATGATGTGTTAGGACAGAGACAACAATGGTCTCTCATGACTGTGCTGTATTTGACTGTCATCGTCATCGACGATGAGCGCAGCCGTGTTACATAATATGCACTCCGCACTGCGCCTGGCCCATGTAAGTCTGGAGATCGAAATTTTTGTACCATCCCTTATTACTTGACAATCAGTTCGAACCTGTTCAGATCTGTTCGAACCAGGTTCGAGAATTCTGCAAGTCCTCGAACCGTGGACTGGACCGACGGTTCGGTTCTCCCTTTTGCCCAAACTTTGAACCGGACTTCGGTCAGGTTCGAAACGGTTCGGGTTCGAACCGTGGTTCAGGACCGGACCTGGCCATCACTAATCAGAGCAGTATCTTCATCTGTAGTCCACTTGGCAGCTTTTTTGCGACATGTGGTGGCAGAGTTGTTGGCTTCAACAGGTCCTTTAGACCGAAGGGAGTGCCCTGATCCCGTACTAGATGAGTTAGATTGTGGCATGATAGTGGGAGTAAACGACAACAAGCAGAGTGGCACAATCCGGGATTCTTCCGAGGTTCAAACGTAAGGTCACATGATCGAATGCAAATGCGAATTTCAATTGAATATTTGTTGGCCAAATAGGACCTTAGGTGCTGTTCGGACGACAAATTCTAGGTTTGAAATTCCCGGTTCGAATTGCACGTGATGGCCGCACATGAGCGGGATCACCCGCTACATCCATCGCCATCACCATCTAGATACATACCATCGTCGATATGTCTGATAAGTCCAGTGCTAGCTCGTCACATTCGCTACATTCTCGAGGCACTGTCGATGTGGTATCAGCCGCTGCCTTTAGCGCAACCCGCAAGCCTCCTGCCATGTGGACAAAAGCAGAGGAAGGCGCCTTTCTGGACTTCCTCCTGCTTGCCCTACCTTCGTCCGGAGATGGAGGCTTCAAGATGCCTGCCTTTAATCAGGCATCCGCCAATCTTAAGCTCAAATTCCCACATCAGAGAGGCGCAGAAAAGAGTGGTCTAGTTTGCAAGACCAAATGGCAAGTGGTATGTTTCTATTAAACCCTTTCAGCCGCCAGCAATGTCCTTACATGTTTTTATAGCTAAAAAAAGCATACCACAGCGTTATCAAAATCAAGTGTACGTCGGGCTTTACGTGGAGTCACAAGCACGGAGCGGGTATTATGGATAGAAAAGACGATGTTTGGGCACGCTTTGTCAAGGTACGCATTATGATAGATTGCACGCTGCCACCCCTTCATGACATTGTTTTCAGACACACCCTCATGCGAAGCCCTTCATGATGAAGGGCTTCGAGCACTTCAAAATCATGGAACAACTGATTCCAAGCAAAGCCAAAGGCTCGCATGTATTCCGACCCACTGCCACCAGCAATGTGCCTCAGGATTCTACTGCCTCCACACCACCTTTGATCCCCACCGCCTCTACACCACCTTTGATCCCCACCACAATCGATAATGCCACTCGGGGGCCGCCATCGTCAGTAGATCCCAACTCCCTCGAAGTACCTCCTCCCTCTACCTTCCTCTGTCCATCCACCAAAGGTTCTACCGACTCGGTATGGACCAGCATTAGCCACAGAAAGTGCAAATTCAGCGCTATTGCTCCTGGATCTGCTGCAAGTTCCCAGAAACAGAGTCGGCCGCCATCTGCCACGCTGTTAGTGCAGCAGGAGGGTACCGAAACGATGAAGAACCTCGTTGAGGTTGTGCATGAGATGCAGAAAAACCTCGTATTAGCTCCACTGCAACCGCCGGTGCAACCACAGCCCTCCACGCACGTTGGGAGGGCTATTTCTTTACTTAATATGTACACGGACCTTACCAGTAAAGAGCAGTTAGCCATCACGAACTTTTTAGCCAAACACAAAAACCAGGCCATTATTTTTTATTCGTTGGACGAGGTGACGAGGCTCAAGTGGTTGGAAGAGAAACGAGTCCTTTGTGGTGGTGCGCCACGAGCCTCACAGAACCATATGACTATGTTGTAGCATGCTTGATTGTTTTCCAGTACAAAATTTGTATAGTATCTGTAACTACGGCAATGGGAGACCCCTTCGTTTGTGCTCCTCGAGATAATCAGTCCACATTGCGAGTGCAATCGCCTCTCGACGAGCATCCGCTCGTCTCCACTCAGAAGTATCTGCCGGTCCTTCGGACAGCGTCCCATGTGCTACAGTGTCGTCCTCCGTGAGATCATACTCGTGGTCTAGAGTGAGATCAAAACTGTCAGGATTGTACCTTCGTGTAAAGTTATGAATCGCGCATAGCGCGGCTGGGATCCGGGCCTGGATATGCAGGCTGTATTCAGGCGCAATCGTCAAAATGTGCCATTGCCTTTTCAGAACACCGAATATCCGTTCGACGATGTTTCGTAGTGCCGCGTGTCGAAGATTAAATAATTTCTTAGAGTCGCGTGGCCTATAACAAAATTAATAGCAAATCAGATATGTACAATAAATAAACTCACGCAATGTTTGCTTGGCGCCATTCTTTCAAGTGATAGCGCACTCCCCGATAAGGTACTAGAAGCGCATCACAGGTACTGAAGCCCGCATCAGCGAGAAGGCACCTGTGTTGAGGTATGCGCAAATCGTGAGAGCGCGCGTCGTTCCAGAGCGTCGTGTCAGCGACTGAGCCGTCCCAGCCTGTGAGTGAGTACATAAAATAAAAGTCCAGGTCGCATATAAACAGGCAGTTTTGCGATAAAAACCCCTTCCGGTTACGCAGGATAGTGTGGTCTTCAAGTGGCGCGAAGGCCCAGATGTGAGTGCCATCGACGGCACCGATACACTCATCGAAGAATGTGAATCACGGGTCTGCATGTACTGCCGCGGAAATGGGAGTATCACTGTTTGGGAGTTGGACATTGGAGGTGTAGAAGGGATGCGACGAGAAGAACACAAGCATCCGTTTGAAATATCTGCAAAAGTTAGCACAGTATTAGTCTCAAATAATTAATGTACTTACCTAGTGATCGTGTCGGGAGAACGTTGGAATCTTTCTCCGACGTGACGAGATGATAGTCCGGTAATGCATGTGTACAGAAATATACCAAGTTGCTCGGCGACGGTGACGCCGTTGCGTGATTGAACGAATCCATGTTGGTGGAGAGTGTCTAACAATTGCTCAAACGTCTCAAGGTTGATGCCGAAGTTATGTTGAATTTGGTCTGGATGACCGCTGATAAGCTCGTAGACCCAAGCTTGGCCGGTGAGGATCGATGTATGGTATGGAATTTGTTCAGTGTGAGACAAGAACAGGAGGTTGTATAAGTAGGTAATCTGTGCAATGGCAATGGTTATGATGATCACGATTTGGTGGCGTCGACGCTGCGTTTGTGCTTCAAGATCTGGAATCATGATGGGCGTAAGAACAGGACGTACATTTGATCCTACGATTATCTATCAGCATATATCACGTGCGGCCATCACGTGCAATTCGAACCGGGAATTTCGAACCTAGAATTTGTCGTCCGAACGGCACCTTAGTCCTTCCGGTTAGCTTGAGTACTAGTGTCTTAATTTTTTGATTGAGTAACCATTATGTCTAACCAACTTCTATTTGCCAGCCATGGGACCGAATAAAAAAATGCATTTATGTTGACAAGCTTCGAGTTTCGTCGTGCTTTCGTCCCCTCCCCAGTCTTTACTACATTATTGAAATTGAGATGTCATCGAGACCTGACAGCTCGACAGAGGTCTCTTTGGCTACTCCTGACACTCCTTTGTACAGTAATACTAATCACCTTCCTGGGATTTCGACTTCCGAGACAGCAACTCCCTGCGAGTCCTTCATCTACACTTCATACAATTCTTCTCCACTATTACCATCTCAACACTCAGGTCCTTGCGGAGAGGAAATCAAATCCTCGCCTCATTCGAAGAAGGGTGCTGCATATGTACGCCCTGTTCTATTGTTTCTCTCCGTTGTTCTAGTCGCAGCTGCGGTGGTGGTACCAGTCTACTTTGTTGTGATCAAACACCAGCATCATGAGTCGGACATAGCCAAAGGAACAAGTTCTTCGGACCCTTCGTCCGTTGGTTCTCACGCCGGCCCAACTTACGGGGCAAATGGTTCTACGGTCACAACCTCGGACGGATCGACCTTCACATACATTAATCCATTCGGAGGATATTGTGAGTAGATTTGTGCTTGCATGTCAGGAATTCCTGAAACATTTCATATGATATCGCTTTCTTTATTCTGTCGTTCAAGCTGCTGATACAATGCTCACAGGGATAGATGATCCCAATGATCCGTTCAACGATGGTGCGCGTCCTAACTCATGGACGCCACCGCTGAATGAAAGTTGGGTCTGGGGCACAAATAAAGTTTACGGGTAAGTCTGATTGGCATGGTGTAACCTTCTATGAGAGTCTCACATTTATGAGTTTCTAGCGTAAATATCGGCGGCCTCTTCGTTCTTGAGCCATTCATTTCGCCTGCTTTATTCCAAAGATACCCAGAAGCCATTGATGAATGGTCACTGAGCACACTCATGGCCGCAGACACCTCCAATGGTGGATTAAGCCAGATTGAGGATCATTACAACACGTTCATCGTAAGTTCATCACCATGTCGTATGAGACGTTAATCAAATCGATCATCGCAGACCGAGCAGGACATTGCAGAAATTGCCGGCGCTGGGCTGAATTGGATACGTGTGCCCATACCCTTTTGGGCCATCGAAAAGTGGGATTTTGAGCCTTTCCTTGAGCAGGTTTGCTGGCCGTAAGTGATGATGCGAGCACCCCAATTCACGCACTAACGTGTGGTGCTGTAATTTTGTTCAGGTATATTTTACGAGTCCTTCAATGGGCACGGAAGTATGGCCTTCGAGTCAATCTTGATCTTCACACAATTCCTGGCTCTCAGAATGGTATGCTGTGTCTCCGAAATCACTGTTGGGTAATCTAACTTACTGCTTAGGTTTCAACCACTCTGGCAAGTTTGGGAAGATCAACTTTCTCAACGGAGTTATGGGTGTTGCAAACGCTCAGCGCGCTCTTGGTTACATAAGGATTATTGCTGAATTCATTTCCCAACCTGAGTGGAGGAACGTTGTACCGGTCTTTGGCATCATGAATGAAGCTAGGGTTGCTGTCATCGGCATGGATCAGATGACATCTTTGTAAGTTCTTGCCACGTTATCTTCTGTTTGCAGTTCTCAGATGATATGTCCATCAGCTACATGCAAGCCCACGATATGATTCGCAACATCACGGGTTATGGGGAAGGGAATGGGCCGTATATTGCAATCCATGATGGCTTCCAAGGTCTCTCGACTTGGGCAGGGTTCTTAGAGGGATCGGATCGGATTATCTTGGACACTCACCCTTATTTCGCTTTCAGCGGTAATTCCAACCCCGCGCCGATAGCGACAGGAACTGGTGTGGATGCTGGTGGAATTTGGCCAGCCCTAGCTTGCTCGAAGTGGGGGACTGAGCTGAATGCTAGGTAATCGCTGAAATTGTGACTTACTATCAAGCTAACACGTGTCTGGCAGTCAAACAGGGTTTGGTGTCACCTTCGCCGGCGAATTCAGTAATGGCTTCAATGATTGCGGACTGTACCTCAATGGGGTGGGGAACGCACAAGATGTGGCGCCGTCATGCTCTCTCTATTTAGACTCATCGCAGTGGAATGATACCATGAAGGCTGGGCTCCAACAATTGGCATTAGCGAGCATGGACGCCCTTCAGGACTGGTTTTTCTGGACCTGGAAGGTAAGCATCGCAAATCTCGACCTTTTCATCGAACAGAAGAATTGAGTGTGTTTCGAAATTATTATCTAGATTGGGCCGTCATCTACTAATACGATTGCGGCTCCACTCTGGTCGTACCAGCTAGGATTGCAACAAGGGTGGATGCCCACTGACCCTCGCATGGCTACTGGGACTTGCGCTGCACTAGGCGTCACCGCTCAACAGTTCGATGGTGTTTATCAGCCCTATCAGACCGGTGGGCCTGGTGCTGGGACAATCAATCCCGTCCTAGTATCCTCGTATGGCCAGTATCCACCTAAATCCATCAGTGGGCTTACCGCGGGAGCTACACAATCTTTTCTTCCTACTTACACGTCGACAAGCGCCATCCCGACCCTGCCGCCGCCTACCTTTACTCCAAGTCCTCCGAGTTCGGTCATCATCGGGAATGGATGGTTTGATTCATCTGATACTGGTCTGGCTGCCACAGAAGTCGCTGGATGTACATACCCTGATGCATGGGATGCCATCAGTGTTGCAATGCCTACTGCCCTTTGTCCTCCCACCGCGAGTGCTGCTGCCAGCGTAGTTGTCACCTCTGTCCCTGCGCTCGCGACTTCATCTTGATTACCGACTCCAGGACCTTGGGCATTCCTACTGGCGCAATAATACTGTAGATATTAGCAAGCGACTCCTGAAATTCCTTAGTTAGATAAGTACATTACCTTAATACATCTAATGTGAGATTCGAAGGCCAACACCCGGCGATTTCATATTTGATTGGATCGATGCATTGCACTAGCTAGCTAGGTTCTCGCGCGGTGTTGACTCGACTACTCATTTCAATTTTTCATATCGTCATCTGCCTGATCTTCTTGAGTAGTCTCATGACGCTCTTCTCAAGGAATTGAAAGAACCACCAAACATCTCTCCCACCCACCAATACCCATCGACCATAGAAACATAAAAGCGTGAAGTCACATTCTGCAAGTCAGTTATAGCATAAACGCAGGACATCCTCTACTGATGTTGCTCGGCAGCTCTGCGAAGATCCACTTTAAGTGGTATCTGTAGATTTTGGGGTCTTGAAGCAAGGATAGTAAAGTTACATGCGATAGTTCAAGCTTCAAATGTTCAAGTCTGAACCTATGGCGATTGTTCTACGTAATCCATCTCGTCAGAGTGATCGTACATGAACAAATATAATTAACATGCAAGGTACACGGTGCCGATAGCTCCCTTTCCAACTACAATTTTGTTTTCTTCTTGTGGGGGATCAGCTCCGGAGATTTCAATGTCAATCAGTTCTCTTGTCCCCCCACATGTCGCGGCCAGGAGGACGAGCGGTTTCCCCCCGTCGAAGTAGCACTCCGATGCCCCTTGCAACAAGACAAGTTTTCCATCCATCTACCCGAAGAATCTCATATGTCATGGAAGTGAGAGATATAGCTCGCTCGTAATCTGAAATACAGCATTGTTAGGAGTATCGGAATAGGCTGCACATGTCAGATACCGTGCCGTTCCACTATTTTTTCTTCCCTCCCTTGCCTTTCCCACCAGTCTTTCCTCCGTGCGATATGGCGGCAGAAACAGTGCCACTTTCAGCGCCAACAGTTGCACCCTGGGTTGCACCACCTCCTGCACCCCTCCGTTTTTTCCCTTGTGTATAGCTAGTTCGTTCAGACTTCTTCAACCATCTTTCTGGATCCGGCGGGGGCGACACGCCTGGTATGATCCCCTTCGGCACACGTTTCGTCCGCAATTTCTTTTTGGTTTCCACAGCCTCCGGCTTTTTCGTAGGTTCTTCCACAGGAGCGAGAATCGAAGCTGGTTGGGAGAGAACAGGTGGTGGCGCAGATTCTAACGTTGAGGCGATAGAGCTGGGGAGTTGAGACATAGCTTGCATAAATGTAGTTGTGATGAAATCCTGGTGCGATTGGGAGGCTGGTAGATTGGTGAGAATGTCTGCATGTTCATCTGAAGACTAAGGGCGGTACGTGTACGTGAATGAGTTGTCAACTATCTGGAAAGCGCGCAACGTACATGATCAGCTGTTTCAAGAAGTTCGTTGTAGATGTCCAGGGATGACTGGTACGATCCTTGGCGATAGCTCTGGCAGATGAATCACTTACATCCTGATATTGAAAAGACACGACCAGATGCTTACTAACTGAGCCTCCAAGTGCATCGCGCCTCTTTGCTCTGCCTCTTTCCCAATGCTCTTTATTTCCTTTAGCACCTGGACAGAATCTTCTTCTCGCTGAAGACGATATAATGCGTATGACCGCTCAAATAAACACTGTTCATTTATTTCGGCGATAAGTGTAAGGGCGGTATCGTACTGCTCGGTTTGAAGTAGCAGGAAGAGCTTCGTCCGTAGTGCATCGCGATCGCCTGGATCTAGACGTAAGACTGTATACTTCGTCAATATCGGATCATAAAATTTTTGAAACTGCATCACTGACTCTTATTGCATGTACGAATCGCATTTGTGAAGTGCCCACCATCAACTTGAGCGCAGAGGGAAGTAAACAGACGTTTTAGTCTATCCGTCAGTGGAGCAGGCTGCTGCTTTTGTGGACGACGCTGTCTTGAAGGAGTCTTGGAAGATGTCTGACCTGCCTTGGCTGGGACAGGTTTAGGCGGCATCTTTGGTCAGCGTCGGAGTCGTTGGCAGCGATGAACGAAGTCGTGAGCCACGTGTCACACTTCCTTTCTTGAATTAAATGTGACATAATCAACCCGATTCCCTTCACTGAATGAGAGTATTGTTCACCCGCTACCATCAGACAATGTCGACAAAATTGTGAGCCGTGTGCTATAACTCACTCATTTAGCCTTCAATAATGACATATAGGAAACCAGCAACTGACGCGAAACTTGATACTGACACCCGAGACAAGATGGACGCAGAACAAGAACCAGATTCTCAGCCTGCAAGAAAGCGGCCTCGCATTGACCTTGGCGTCGGCGAGCGCAAGCGAGGCAAGAGCATGTTTGGTATTGTTCTTGGAACGCTGAACAAGGCGAAGATTGAGGACAAGGAAAGGAATGCTAGTGAAGCAGTAAGCATAACCTGTACACGCGTTTTACTCATTGGAATGACGTATATGTTTCTTTTCAGGCTAAAAAGCGTCAGATGATAGACCAGCGGTTGCAAGCTAAGCTTCGCAAAGAGACTGACTCAGTTCGACGCTCTGAAGAAGCCAAGAAGGACAGGAACCTCGCAAATCGAAAGGAAGAAGAACTTCAACTCAAAGATTCAATCGTGCGTTTCACGTTAATATCCTTCATCATTCGAGAGCCAACGACCTTATCTTGCAGTATAAGCTACGAAGAACGCATTTACCACTCTATTCTCACTTCCTATGTACATCTGACGACATCCAGTCCATTGATTCCATGGAAGACCAGCCATCATCAATAACTCTTCTAGCTTTGCCCACACGATCGCACCCTCCGCCTCTCTTTTATTTGCCCGCGATACTCACAGCAGCCCAGGAAGCATTTTTAGAAAAACGTAAATTCAAGGTGAGCTTAGTATCTGTAAATGCACTGCGGTAGATGGCATGATATCTACTTTCGCCATTGCATACATGAATACGGTACTAATATCTGCTACCTAGGTCAAGGAAGCAGCCGAATCCGAATGGTCCACCTTCCGCGGGGAGCGTACTGCCGGTATCGACGAAATTAAGGAGCTCCGACTACGTGTTGCCGATGAGGACGCAAGAAAGAAGAAGGAAAAGAAAGATGAAATCGAGGCAGACGAAAAAAATCAAATCAGCAAGGACGAGGAAATGACCTCTGAGGAGCCTAAGACTTCTGAATCGAAGGCGGAGGAGCGTGACTCTAAGACGGAAGAAAAACCTGAGGAACGCGAATCAAAGACGGAAGAAATGGAGGTAGACGTTGGTACTAAGGAGGAATCAGGCATGCGCGCAGACGATGAAGATGCAGTCGAATACTGATTTAGGTAAGTAAGTCGAAAGTATAAAATTTGTTGGGCATTGATAATGGGCCCTAGATTGAATAGTACAATTGTGCGTAATCATTTGAAGGTGGTACAGTATATTTTTTCTGTTCTAGGACACTCTTGTGCGCTCAACTTGTTGTTCTAGTTGTCACCTGTAGTTCGGTTAATATAATCAGGTGTCAGAATTGCTCATGATAACCGATGAGCCAATAGCTAGGGATGCATTTTCCCAATGCTAGGAGATGGTGTTATGGTGTCTATATCCATCAAGTTCAAAGTTGTTGATATCTGTCTCGAGCCAAGAGGAATAAACCATGATGAGATAATGTTGGCCTTGGCTTGGTAGGGTGATAATCATGCGGCATGGTTCCCGCCACGGTTGCTGTGTCGGTTCCAGTCTGATCGTTGATTTTGGCCGTCCCGGACCCTGAACCCTAAGTACGTAGCTACCTATCTGTTGTGGCGGTCACTGTGCTTACTCCCAAAACAGCATGACAAATGTATTAGAGACGCACAGCAACCTGCCACCGGTGGTTGAATATTACTAACGCCTACATCAAGTGAGATCACACATGATAGGTATTATTGGATACGGTGAGAATGTGCATTATACCGATTGTCAGGCCGCAACATTCTTCCTCTGAACGTGAGACGTTCCTCCAACAATCTCCAGCGTTAATTAAGAGCTGTATTTATCCTGACGTATTTAAGCTGGCACCAAGTATTGTGTGATCCATCTGGCCCCGCGCGTTAAAGTTAGAAGAAATACACCATCATCTTGTTTAGAAACCAACTAAAAAGTAAGTCCACGTGAAGTTAATCATTCTTTCTGTCTTGCTCATTCCGCAGCCAAGATTGGCAGCTTCCTCTACCGGGTATGCATACGCCAGACCGTTTGGTTGTTTGGCCGCTCCGTGCTGCACTGCCACCTGGTACGTTGCCTTGTGCGAGTCTTGCCCGTCACCTTACCTGCGTATTCGTTGGCGCATCGGCCCCAGGATCCTTGCTCTGTGGACCAATCTGGGACTATGCCAACTTTCACCACTCCCGTGCATTACGTGCCACATACCAGCCCTCAGATCCTGGGTCGATAATCCCAGTTTGAAATTATCCTCGTGACCGTTTCACAGGATTCTTCAGCCAATCTGGGGTTTCCGATGATTTCGCCACGAATGACTTTTGGCCTGGCCTGCCGTTAAGCCATACAGCTTGTTTCACTTACGATGAAAACCAGCCATGCCATACCATGCGGGTGGTTTTGAAGACCCTGAGCGGCAAATTCCTTCGCTATTCGCCGATGGAAATGCCATGGCCATGGCCAGCCGGAGAACCTTCCACAGAAATTCCTTGAGAAATCTTGGAAGCGTTCACGGCGAATTAGAGCAGGTACTTGCAATATATCCTGTGAGCGACCAGCCATCATTTTCGGACCCAATGATACAATTGGGGGTCGGTTGAGGATGATGCCAGGTCAGTCGTAGCGGTGATTATTCCCCACATTTGAGGTTCATGAAGAGTTCAGGACATCGAAACATCCATTATGATCCCGGAAATGACACATTATTCTAATCTCAGACGAGATTCGTTGACATGTGCGTATGCAATCGTTGTAACTTTCTAAGAATCAGCTGACCAACTCTGGAAACAAGAAGGTTCTTGACAACATATTAGATGTAAAAAAAAGGGGTATAGCCACTCGCGTTACATTAAACGAAGTGGCGCGAAATGTGAATCTGACGTTATGACGTAGTAGAAAAGAGAGAATGATAGATCATAGCGATGATAGCAAGTGTCACAACTGACGAGCCTATATGTGATTTGCGCCCTGCGCTCTGTGCTCTGCACGAAGGGGAAAATGAAGAACATTGGAAGAAAAAAAAAACGTAATCCCGTGACGAATATGAAAAGCATCAGTTCCTTTTGATCCCGAGATGGGTCTCTCGGACGTGACGCAACGCAGTGTCGCGCCGCATGTCCTGAATGGCTGCATTGCTGCGTTTCCGGTATTCGCAACCTTGCCAACGACATACATTTAGCGCGTTTTGAGCCCCTGAAAGATGACTGCTCCTGAAATGCGTCTGGAATGCATCCAACGGCCCTTCAAATCCACAAGTCTTGTTTTCTCCGACAAGCCAGCCACAAGAGAATATATCGGACCCCGAATGGTGATTTCCGTGGGTATGAAATCTGTTACGACGCCGAGAGTTCTGGCGAGAACGTGGATTACGGTGAGGCAGATCTTCATGTGGTTGGATGAATGGTTGACGATATGAAGGATGACTTATACTGGGATATGAAGACATCGCTGAAGTTAAAGGTTGCGGCTCGCGTTGTGCTCGCTGGCCATGATACGCTTCAGGACAATAGACGGATGGAGCAGGGTGGGACGGTTCACTGCGGTAGGAGGACGACTCATGGTAGGAACTAGAGGATGCATCTGAGTTGGGCGAGGCGTATTGGGACTCATAAGGAGTATAACCATCTGGACACTGCCTGTATATGGGGTACTTGTAAGCAAAGTAACTACTCATAGATGATGACGAGGGGCATACATTTGTTGTGGATAGGATGGCGAGTAATTTGCATCTGTAACCGGAGTACTGGAATGCCAGAATTCGACACCTCCCTGTGCGGTGTTATGGTGCTGGGTATCATGATATCTTAGGGGGTTGTGGACAGGACCGCTGTAGGTCGAGTTGTATTGAAGCCCGTATGTCGCCTGCATGAAATTGGTGGTTGAATAGTAGTTTTGCGACGGAGCTATATTGTCCATTATGGTATGGGTGGTAGTAGCTTCCTCCCTGTGGTAGGGGGGGTATCTGTCGGATGAGACGTTCGATTCCGGGTAACCATTCATATAACCGGTGTGGATGGATGGGTTGAAGGGATGACTCATCATATTGGCGGCGGGGCCAAAAGCGCTAGGTGTGGCACCGCTATTCTGTGAGGTGACAGTGCGCGTTCCGCCAAGGGAGAAGAACCTGCTCGCCCTGGGGATGGCCGATGTTGAGGGATCAGAGGGGGGGGAAAGCCCGAGCGGGACGACTATTTATGGTGTGAGATATCTTTTATACAGAGGAAAAAGTAAACTCACTTAAAGCTTGACATTGTGTTCAGGTGATCGTGATGATATAAACTGTCAGATACTGCGGGCTCATCGTCAGGGGGAGACAACGAGTTCCATAATGTGGAGGAAGACGTTTTTGAGACAGATCAGTGTGATGGGGAAGGACATTCTTAGGACTCCTACCATTCCGATGGATTCGTGTGAGGGGTTTTAACGAAGATGTAATAAATAGTGTAACAGAGTATTGCTCGCTTGGTCTGGAGCGTTAGAAGGAAAAGAAAGAGAAGGGGGGAAGTCAAAAGGGTGCACCCCGAACTAATAAATGACCACACAGCAATAGCCAATTCTCCGAGTTGGGGTACGGGTGGCTCAAGGCCAACCGACCACCAGCCACCGACCACCGACCACCGACCACCGACCAACAGGGTAGATAAATTGGAAGTTCTGTTCTAGAAGACATAACCGACCAAGCCACCATCAAAAAAAACACGATCCAAGGATTAGGAGATCTAAAGAGGGTAATGGATCCGACGACACCCGAACATCGGAACACGCTTTTCGAAGGTAAGAGTCTGGGAAGTGAATCCAGCTGACAAGAGGTAGCTAGTAAAGAGCAGATAATAGCAGTATTTCCTCAGGGATGAAATGCTGCGTCAAGGAACACATGAAGTCAGTGAATGCAGCATCATAATGACGCCTGATGCAAACGAGACTAACATGGCGAACAGAGGCAGCGGGTAAGTGGGAGAAAAGTAATGAGATAAATAAAAGACGCTGAGCGCCGAGCTCTGGTTTATTAGTATGTGCCTACCGTGCGATAAGGGCACGCGAAAGGAGATTTCCGAATGTCGTGATCATGCGAGCAGGAACTGTACGTGAACGTTTGGACTCCATATGGAGGACTATTATCAGCTAATTACTTACTGAGCCACACCGAGAGAAGAAAGAACGGATGAAGGACGTACTAGTTCCTTCTATTTGTGAGACAAGTACCTAATCAGATATTAGCACCACGCACATGCAGGGCTCCTCAATTTCCAAAGGCCCTTTTGAACAAAAACGTAACTTTGTGAAGCATTGGCAACGTGGTAAACCCATGACCATTGTTCCGCGAATAAGTTGATTACTAACCCAGCGCTTATACTACTAGTAGCGGTCCTCTTCGCTTGCTCTTCGCGGCGAGCAAAATAACTGACTTACGCCGCGTATACCTTTTCAGTCTGCTTAGTATCGTTTCTTACTCGGAGAAAAAAACGACCATTTCTGACCTAGAGTTGAAGATTGAACGTTGAACGTTGATTGATCGGCTGATAACGTTCTCGAAGAGAGACTAATGTAGAAGTGTCGATCATCAGTAAATCATTCCAGGAGTATCCAGCGCAGACTGTCAAGTGCCCTAGCAGACTGTTACCCCTTCGTAGTACTTCAGCCGACCGCAAAGAACAAAGTACGTGCAGCGTAACGTAATGACGTAATGACAAGACCTCGAAGAGTCGAAAACTTTGTCAACTTGCCCCCGACTTACCCGACTCGGAGTAGTACGGAACAAAGACCTCTTGAACTTCCAGGATAACTTTTGGGCTTGAATGACAACGACGACTCATTTACACGAAAGTCGTTACCTAAACCTCGACTCAATTTACAACTTGGGTTGTTCACTAGTACCATCTTTGTTTGTCCAGAATATCTGCCACCTGCGCTTATCTAAGTCAAGAATTTTCATCAGTGCATACACCCTCCACCGCACCAAATTACTTGCTTCTTCTCCGGTGATTGAAGGTGCGGTTTTGGTACCCACACCTTCATATGACCACAATCGTTTTTTGCCAAAGCCCTCCCGCCTTCCCTCCACCAAATTCATTATACGTTTTTCTACCGACAACGCCAGACACGCCGTCACTGAATTATTCAACATCGATATCTCCGGCCTTAACCGCATCTCCTTCAGGTATGCACTGCTCATATCTATCGTGTCATCATCGCTAGGCATTCAAAAACACGAGCCTGCGCCGATACCACCGACGACCGTCATCATCCTCATACTCGCGAACAGCAACAATGGCTTACACGTGTTGTCTGTTTCGGTATCCCTCGTTAAACTTGGACAAGCTTTAAAAAAACGTGAAGACACGTCTTCTTCATTTTCTTTTGCTTGGAAGTAAAACTTTCTTGTGTCTCCTTATATCATGTGTCGTCTTGCGCTCTATCCTTCAGAAACAATGGTCCATTCAACTGACGTTATTTAGTGAAGGGTTGGAACCCGCAAACTGTGTCGGAGAAAGATACGAATCCTTTTAGGTATTATCGTCTTCATTGTCCTAATCATGGCTGTCTTTGTTATCCTACTCATCGAGCTCGCAGTCTTTGCGCACAGCATCCTTTGATGGTCCACCTTCCGCGGGGAGCGTACTGCCGGTATCGACGAAATCAAGGAGCTCCGACTACGTGTTGCTGATGAGGACGCAAGAAGGAAGAAGGAAAAGAAAGATGAAATCGAGGCAGACGAAAAAAATCAAATTAACAAGGACGAAGAACTGACTTCTGAGGAGCCTAAACCTTCTGAATCGAAGGCGGGGGAGCGTGATCCTAAGACAGAAGAAAACGGAAGAAATGGAGGTAGACGTTGGTACTAAGGAGTAATCAGGCATGCGGACGATGAAGATGCAGTTGAATAATGATTTAAGTGAGTGAGTCCAAGGCGCTTTGTCGAGCATTACTGATGGACCCTAGATTGAATAGTACAACTGTGCGTAATTAATTTGAAGGTGGTACAATATATTTCTTTCCTGTTCTGGAACACTCTTGTGCGCTCAACTTGTTGTTCTAGTTGTCACCTGTAGTTCGGTCAATATAATCGGGTGTCAGATTTGCTCATGATGATTGATGAGCCAATGGCCAAGGATGCATTCTCCCAATGCTAGGAGATGATGATATGGTGTCTATGTCCATGGTGTTCGAAGATGTTGCTTTTTGTTCCGGGCTAAGTGGAACAAACCATGACGAGATATCGTTGACGTTAACCTGGTTGGGTGCCAACACATGCAGCATGGTTCCTATCACGGTTGCTGTGTTGGCTCTAGTCTGATCGTTGATTTTGGCCGTTTCGAAGTCTGGACCCTAAGTACGCAGCTACCTCTATCCGATGTGGTCACTATGCTTATCTCCACAGTAGCATATAAATAATCCTAGGAACGTACAATAACCGGCCACTGACGGCTGAGAACCATCGACCACCTACAGCAAGTAAGGTCCCACATACTAAGTCTTGTTGGAGACGGTGAGAAAGTGTAGTATATCGGTCAGGCTGCAAGGATTCTATCCCTGGATGTGAAATGTCTTACAACAGTTTCCAGCGTTAATCAATCTAGCATGATAGTATATAAAGGTTTCTTGCAGAACGCTTCACCTGAATCTTGTGGTCCGATTATCCCGACGCCATATACCAGACCGTAAAGAAAACAACTTATTCGGAGACGAGCCAGAAGGTGAGTTGCAACATATCAAGTTAATTCCATTACTATGTTGCAGCTTCCTCCGCCGGGCACATACACCAGACCATTATATCGTTCGGCCGTCTGGCTTCCCTGTTTCATGTTACACCGCCGCACCTCAGACTGATGGTCATCTATTGGTACGTTTCCTTGTGCGAGATCTTGCACGTATCCTTATTTGCGATTCGTCGCAGCATCCTCACTAGGATTGTCTTTCCGTGGACCAATCGGAGACTTGATTTTATCTATTCCACCACGCTTTACGTGCTGCATGCCAGACAATCTGCTGGATATGAATCTCAGTCTGAATTTATTATTGGAACCGGTTTCAACGGAATTCTTCAAGCGACCTGCAGACCCGCCACAAATGACTTTCGGCCTGGCCTGCCATTAAACGATACAGCTTGGCATGACAGCCAGCCAATTCCGGTGGTTTTTAGAACCCTGAACGGCAAACTCCTTGGCTGGTACTTGAATTTCATCGGCGGAGTGCCTTGCGCAGAAATTCTCAAAGACGTTTCGAGAGAAGTTTCGGAAGCATTCACAGCCAATGTTCACAATAATCCGAGCAACTGGCCGTCGTCTTCGAATCCAAGGATGCTTGAACAACGTAAGGTCAGTCGTAGTGTTGATCATTTCACACCTGTGACGTTCATGAAGGGTTCAGGACATCGATCCCTCCGTTCTGACATCAAAGAGAACGCGCATTTATTCTAATATCAGACGGACATTCTTTTACTCGCGATAGCGGTGAGGCTTGTCATCCGAGGGTAGGCTCGTCGACCTCCAAAAACAAGGCTCTTGACAACCGACTAAAAATAAAATACGACCATATTACACCAAAACATGAACTCGCAGCCGTACTCATTTCGTTACATGACAACAGAAAGAATAGAACGATAGCGATACTAACAAGTGTAACAATACACAACCCTATACGCAACTTGAGGCCTGAGGCCTGCCCTCGGTGCCGAAGGAGAAAGGAGACTGAAAAAAAATGCACAATACGAACACAAAAAGATTAGATATTCCTCTTCCTCTTTATCTTTAGATGTTTCTCCCGGACATGGCGCCACGCACTATCGCGCCGCATGTCGTGGACGGTTGGATCTGCGCGTTTTTGATACTCGCAACCTTGCCAATGGCATCTATTTAGCGCGTTTTGAGCACCTGACAGATGTTTGCTTGTGAAATGCTTCTTTAAATCACCCAGTGACCCTTTAAATACGCAGGGCTTATTGTTTTCGTCAAGCCAGTCGCAATGAAATGTAGTGGACGACGAGCAGGGAGTTTCCTGTGTATAAGTTTTGCGACGACGCCCGGAACTCAGGTAAACGAGTGGATTATGGCGAGAGGGATCTTGTGAGTGAATGGATGGCGAAGGTGCCATATGCAGGGCTGGCTGATATAGAAGACCAGCTGGTTGCGAGCCATGCTGTGTCCCAAAATCAGGGGCGAGTGATTCGGGGTAGGAGCTGGAAGACGCAAGACCTGTATTGGGAGGGACATTTTGCGGTAAGTGAGGCCTGTATATGGGGGTACTTGTGAGCAAGATGGCTACTCGTAGATAATGGTGATGGACGTACGTTGGCAGTGAGCTGGATGGTGGGATATTGTTCCTTGTTACCGTATTGTGGTAGGAACTGTGGAAGCTTGGGGGGTTGTGGAAAGGGACGCCGTAACCCATGTATTGGTTTGTGGTGTTGTGATTTGGTGAGTTAGCAATGAGCGAATTCCCTGTGGGAGCGAAACTCTTGGCCGATGTTGATGAGCCAGGAAAATCAGTCTGACCGGGGAAACTAATCGCGATGTGAGATGTCTGTTATAAAGGAAGTAGTAGTAGACTAACCGTGAATCAAGGATTGGCGTTGTATTCGGATGATAGTGATGATATAAACGTCTAGATACTATGAGCTCGTCTTCGGGGGTCGTCGAGCTCTGCGACATTGAGTGAGACGCCTTTGAGAATGATCAGTGTGATGTAGAAGGATAATTTGAAAAATACTACCATGTCGGTGGCGGGGAGAGGCGAAATAGACATTGTGACATAGTGTTGCTCGGTTATTTGCTGAGTATTCTGGCGTGCTTGTCCTGTAGAATAGCAATGAGGAGATGCAAATATAAATAAGTAGGAACCACTGATACCAAGATTTGAGGCATTCATCGATGGGTAAGGGTGGGACATTATGGTAGAGTATTGGTATTGCTCAGAAGGCTGCTGAATGTGGTGTGTTTGTCCTGTAGGTGAGAAATGGCGAGATGTGATACCGGATATTGGGGCAGTCGACGATGGGTAAGGGGCGGACATTCTGGTAGAGTATTGCTCAGAAGGCCGCTGAAGATAGTGTCTTTGTCCTGTAGAAGAGCAATGAGTATGTGCAGAGATGATGGGTAGGACCCACTGATACCATGCATTTGGGAAGTCGGAAATTGGTAAGGAGGGGGAGGCATCATGGTAGAGAAGCGCTCAGGTAGCTGTCTAATACGATGTGCTTGTCCTGTAGAATGAGGGGATGCAAAGATAAATAGGTAGGACAAGGGAAGGTGAACCAGGTGAGTCTGCGACAGAGGCCTTAAAAGCGGGCAGAACGGCCACGATCAATGCGACCAGCCAACCGAGTAATTTGAACATGTCCTTCTAGAATATCTCCGACCAGACCCAGCCAACGTCAAAGAGGATGCTGTAGCGATTGTCCACGGATAGGCGTATGTTGGATAAAGGGGGAAATGGTGGTATCACCGCCATGGAACACATGTTCTTGACGGGCAGAGTTTAGCATAGTTACTCCGGCTACTAAGAGTCCGATGGAGATCGGAAGGGACGCTGGGGTCCCATAGTTGAGAAGGTCTTCTCCTACATGGGATTTCATCATAAAAAAGGGTTAGCCAGTAATAAACGGCGGGAACTGGAAACTAGGATCTATGTCCCTCGATCGATTGGAAGATGGCGGAGAAACAGCTGAATTTGAAGTTGTGGTACTACACTTAATGCAAATCAGTCAAATTAGAGGTAGCGGATTTTTGTGGGTGATTGTGGGTGGGTAGTACTGTGAGTGGGAGAAAGCAAAGAGATAAAGACGCTGATGAGTCTGGTTATTATGTGTTCAGTCTTGTGATAAGCCTCGGCAAGGGAAAGGACATGTCCGAGCCTTTTGATTGGCATGGGAGTCGGGTCATCGCAGCACAACTATGATCAGCTAGATATTTCTCCAATTTGATTGATCAACGTGGATGAGGCTCAAGGTTTTTTTGTTTAATTTGTGGCGGTGGGCAACTAGTTGGCACTACGCATGTGCCCATTGCTCGAGCTTGATCTAGTTGAAGTGTGTAAGAAGTATCATGTGGGCTTTTGAGAGGTCGTACCTAAAAAGGACTGTTCCTTGTAAATAAGTCTATTATTACCAACCCAGCGTTGGATAGTACTCGCCTCGGCTAAGTTCGCGGCGAGCAATCGGTAGAAAATTAGTAACACCTTGGGGTAGTAGTCATGATCGACGATCGCGGTTGTCCTCGTCTCTTCCTATGTGTAGAAAAAAAACGACTCAGTGAAAATTTCAGTTGGCAATCACTTAAGAGGCGTCGATCATTTAATATCATGGATCTCCAACTCAGACTGACATCGTCATTGCCCACTTACTCTGCGAAGAATCGGTAAAACCATATACTGAACTATCAAAAAAACTAAAATATCAGACTAAATGCCAACGTAGCATACTACGTCTAAACCCACCCATCGAATTCAAAACCAACGCATTATGTCTCTGCCAGTCAAAAATAGATAGCTCAGCATGGAACATGCTCAAGTCGTAAAACCAGGTCTTGGAGATGTCTTATGAAAGCACCAGGGCCGCAGTTTGATCCCTAGCCTAGGGAAGACAGTCCTCCAAAGGAAAGAAAAACTTCCCATCGTACCTTCGACGAAGCTAGAACACAGAGCAAGTTGTATTATTAGTATCGCTTGCAGTGCTCAGGGATCCAATAATGACTTGAAAATGGTTGGCCCAGAGGCCTGAAATCGTGTCTGCGCTTTTCAGTCGATAATATCGATATTGTTATCCCCGGACTGCCTCGGACGGTCCGTGGAAGTTACCGGGGTGCTGCTCTGCTCCTACTAAATTCAGTCCATGGAAGTTCGAACTGGAAGATGGCACCCGATGTTAAGGCCTAAGGCCTAAGGCACCGAGGTATACACGGAATCAATATTGATAGCAAATTGATAATGATATAATTTATGTAAGCTCGACATGACGCGGAGACTGTTTACCCTTATTTATTTACCAAGTATGTATAGCCCTTTTTTATAAATACTGTCCGCTCGGGGACCTAGTACTAGTACGTGCCATGTGAGCGTATATGCGTTTGTGACAAAACATTACTGTGATCCTCGTCCAGGTAAGCGCGAGGACGTTAAGCGCCGTCTTGAGGTGTTTGCGTTTTGTAAGTGCTCATGCTGCCTTGGTTTTACGTGATCATTTGGTTCATGAGCTTTCTGGTCAGAAAGCCAAGGTTGGGAGATCACCGGCACCACAATAACAGTGCGAGCACAGGACTGGCCATGGCCAACACGTCTACCAGCCAATAGGGTAAATTGAAGGTCGTATTCTAGAAGACATGGCCTGCCAATCTGTCATCAACATATTTGAGTGGCGTGTTTGGAACAAAAAAACCAAGGGGCCGTTACAATGTCGCCGGAACATCACAACTTGGTTTGGTTGGCTCCTTCGAAGTGCTTTGAGTACAAAATATCGAAAGACTGCTGTGGTGGGCTACGTTGAATGTGAGGCTGTTAAACTTTGGCCTGCCCATTACATTGAAAGATTGACATCCCCATTATAACGGGAGACTTCCCGTATATAGGCGGACCAATAAGGAAAATCATTTTCCAAATTACGCCATTCGATGAATATTCTATACGAAAAACCAAATTTCCGTAGGTCAACGGAATATCATGCATCCATGCAGATGAATCGATGATATCTTATATATTCAGTATCAAGCATTGCAAAAAGTAATGGACGACGAAGATTAATCTGCACTCAATCATATTGCAGCTGACGTACTGGTGGGAGTCCAGCTGACTCAACAAGAATTCAACGCATCAACAGACAACCACGATGACAATACCTTTGCCGTGCGTAGCTCCGAGCCTTCTCAATCCACGGATGAGTACCTCCTGGTCTCCCGTGGTAAGTTATGAGACTGGTGATCATTGATATTGTTCAAGTTGACGAGGAAATCTGAGTCTAGTTGTGGGCAGAAGCCACAAGTCCGCCAGCCGGTTCTACCAATCCGGTTCTGTCCGACGAAGCCTCATGCGGCAGAATACGGCAGAATGAGGCAAATGTTGACAACAATCTGGATGGTACTATAGCTCAGTACTCAGTACTAGTCCGGCAAACACTGTCCAGAGTCCAGATACTCTTTGCATCCAAGGTCGCGACAACCAACTCCCAAACTATCTTATTCACACAAGTGTAGAACATGCCAGATTCTCTTCGTTACCATAATCATCAAAAGGCCGTGGTCAATGGAAAGCGTCATGCATACATGCACACCAGTGCCCAGCCTGGCATCAGCATCGATGTAGCTGCTGATTAGAAGCCAATTTTACATGGGCACCACCAATCGCACCTCAGACTCAGAACATCGATGATGATCTTGTGCCATAGGTCCTGGATCCATATCACTTGATGGGATCGATGCAGCTTTTGCCCTACAAGCCTGTCGACCAAAGTTATTCCACTCGAATCTGTTGACAAGATCATGGTCGGACGATGGACAGTAAAATGCGGACATGCTAAAACTTTTTACTTGGCCTCTTTACCAACTCCTTCACCATCTGCTCTTCGGGCCACACGACTTGAATAACACTCAACCCAGTTCCACTCAAATATTTGCCTGCCATTGGCCAACTCATGAAAGTGTTCATGGCCTGCTTATCTTCAACTCCAATGACAAAGACCCTCGAGCCCGACTTTTTATATCTCTAGCCAGATCTTTCTGTCATACTTACACTGATTAGACTTGCCACACTGGTACTCAACGCGTACTCTGCTCTTGCAGAAGGTTGGATGGTGTGTAAGCCAAGAGCCCTAACCAGCGATATGGAAGGTGGTCAGTACTATAGTGGTTGCCGAATGTTTCATTGAACATTAATGAAACACGCAGTCAACATGCATAGACGGTGTGATGGGTCTGCCTGCGCAGACTGCGCCGCAGAACATTAACACTTCCATCTTTCATATCAGGAATGCCATGCCAGTATCACATACAATTGCAGCTGTGATCGCTCGATTATATGCTCACAATAGGAATGAAACGAAGCAATTACAGCCACAGTGGTCTCACCGAAACTTCTACCATTTTTCGAGAGGGGCCATGCTGACCGGCAACTCGGAAGTGAGACGCTCGGCCTTACTTTTCGGCTGCGACCGGCGCTTGAGCTGAAAGGTGTATGATGTTGACAGTAGACCAATCGTGATGTAATTAGTGTGGTCAGGTCGTCACCCAAATGTTCGTCGTCGCGCGCGGTGCTTGCAGTGTGGGGAATTAAGTTCGCCTTGCTGTGACGCTAACGGTGGGACTTGGGTACTACTAGTGCGTCTTCGCCATCGTCGTGTATTGCAGTGTTCCGAATAGCCACAAGCAGGGCCGCATGGGGCGATACAACTTGAAGGCGCATTACGCAATGTACATTGCCACGACTTCCATTATTGAATATTGTAACGTCGGACTTTTCATGCACGCTAACTCCTCACATCACGATCAACTTCGTATGTAATTTGCATGTTCGACTCTGCATTTTCTTATGGGTGTGAGCAACAAAACGTGTCTTGAATAGTTGGACTATCTCCGTGAATGCCCAGCATGCGAAACCATGAGGCTGCCATATGTTGATTAGTCGCTAATAGGTGCAGACTTTTATTGTCTTTCGCACGTAAAACTGATATTAATGTTGCACGTGTCTAGGTGCATGCCTACAATGATTCCAGTTATCTAATCGTGGGCAGCATGCTTTTCATTTCTGGGGGTTGCCAGCTGGCATAGGTTCACGACTTCCCCGGTTATTGGCATCTACCTTGTAGGTTCGGCCGGTCAAGGCTTTGCTCATTAACGATCTTTGCCTTAGTTCTGCTGTGTAAACCCTTCTATTGCTGCCTACTAAGGACTCTTCTTTGTACTGCATTGGATCTGTGCTTTGGAACTGGGTGAGCCCTTCGTGATTTCTGATACAAATGCGTGGAAATTTATCTTAACGTGAACGATTAAAGCTCTCCGTGGTCTTAAGGAGGCTCAACCGACTCGTGGTGCTGGTGAGGCTGGATCAGGCTCTCCGGCATGCATCAAGTCTTGACCCTAAATAGTAAACGGAGCTTCATTTGTCCTGCGCCCTATCAATTTCAACCACTCGTAAGGCTGATCTATCATCTGGCTATTGCCCCCAAAAAACACAATGCCTACGTTGAGGTCACGATCTTGGCATGATACTCACAGGACGGGGACCTCTTTATCCGCACGGGAGAACTTTTTCGAGTTTTAAGCTTGCCTACTCAGGCCCTGCCGTTAGGAAGCAAGTATACGCATGTACTGTTCAATTTACAGATGGCCATGCTCCCCGTGAGCTTCTATGCATTGGCTCCGTGCTGTCCCCTCCTTGCGTTAGCCAGGCCTTCTCCTTGCTAACCTAATGTGATCTAAGACTCGTCGCTTAAGCAAGTGCAGGCATACAAGCGCAGGGGCTGGCTTCTACCATGATTTAAGGACGAGGATTCCAACTGTCACAACAGAACAATACTCCTCTCCAGCTCCCCACCCCTCACCGACTACCTACTCCCAATATCAACATGACTGACGTTCTTGGTGTTCTTGTCATCGCCCGTAATGGTGACCGCACAGAGTACTACCAGGACCCCAACACCTATGAAAGCGCCTACACCGAAAGCACTGCCCTTGGTGCTGTAAGTCACTGGTGTACGGCCCAAAAATTTCCTAGCTGATGCAGCTTCACTACAGGCCGAGTCTCACCAGCTCGGATCATTCCTTCGATCCACTTACATGTCCTCGTCTTCTCCTTCATACATCGCGGACATGAAAACCGACCTCGTGGACACCCATGAGGTCCACGTTCATGCCAAGGCTGGCGGTGAGGGTCCCGTGGTCTTTGACTCTGCTATCGCCCTCCTTCAGGGTCTTTTCCCTCCCAACCTTGCTAACAAGATTGTTCTTGCCAACGAGACCACCGTCGTTGCTCCTCTTGGCGGTTACCAGTACGTTCCCATTGAGACTGTCGAGCCTGGTAACGACAAGTCCCTTGAGCCATGGACCGACTGTCCGGTAAGCAATACAATCCGGACCTGGGGAACCAGAATCTCACTATGACCTGTAGGCTTTCGAGCAACACATCGCTGATGTCTACTCATCTTCTGAGTTCCGGGAGACCGCAAAGGCTGCTGCTCCTTTCTTCGGTTCTGTCAGGGATTACGTTTTCGGCCGCCCTACTACTCTTGAAAATGCTGTAGGTTACGCCTCTCATTCTTTGATACATATGCTGATTACCTTTATGAGATAGTGGAATGTGTGTGGTCATCTAACTTAGATACCTGATGTCGGGCTGAACTTCTTCTAGATTTACGACTACATGTCGACTGAGCTCTCCCACAACAAGACATACGCTCACCGCCTTCCCCCCACGTTAGTTGAGCAGGCTCGTGGTTATGCTGACTTCCACGAGAACGCCATCTTCTCGGACAAGGATGTCGGTGGTATTGGTAACTGTGAGCCGATTTCGATTCACGTACGCTGTCCACTACTAATCCTGTTGTTGTTCAGTGGCTGGCCGCACAATCCTCCACACGGTCTTGAGCTCCCTCACACGGATTGCATTTAACGGCGACCCTCTACAGTTCCTCCTCATTGAGACTTCCTACCACCCTTTCATCTCTCTATTCCACATGCTTGAGATGACCAAGGAGAACCCTGAGATTGCCGCTATCCGTGCGTATGATCTCACTTCAATGCATTCAGCCGATTGACGCGGGACTACAGCGAACTATGCTTCTGCTCTTGCCTTCGAGCTCCGTCGCGGACCTGCCCCTGAAGACCGTGACTTCATCAGGATCAAGTTCAAGAACGGCACCAGCGGCGGCTTCGAGACCTACCATGCTTTCGGCCACAGGTCTGACATTGCTGCAACGGAATTCATCTACAGGATCGAGGTAGGCACCTGCGCTACTTTTTGAATTTGCTCGTCTCAATACCACTGTTCCAGAACTACGCCATTACTAGCCAGAAGCAATGGGCTGCTGCTTGCAGCGCAGGTCTTGAGGATGAGTGGCTCCACATTGGCACCCAGAACGCGATTTCCAGCACTATCTTTGCCGTCCTGGCTGCTGTCTTCCTTCTCGGCATGTTCATCCTCTCCAAATTCGTCAAGAGCGCCCGTGCCAGGGCTCAGAACACTCGCATTCGCCTTGCTGACGATGAGGTAAGTCGGCCGCACCTATCTCAGAGCCAGTACCCCAATTACGGAACCCTTTCCAACGTCGGTCCTGGTATCGTGCCTTTCTGAATCGTGCTGACAAACTGTCATTTCTTCTTTCTTGTTCATAATAGAACGTCGTCGCTCAGTCTGCTTCCATGAGCGAGAAGCAGCGCCTTCCCTTGTAAGCGCGGGTTTAGTAGGGTCGGAGAGGTTGAAAAATATCTTCACTACGTGCTTCAGCGGGGGGTCGATTTCTTGTTTGATTGGTATTTGGACTGCATCGCATTTTCTCTTTAGACTCTTGCCACATTTTTTCTTCTCGTTTGCAATATGACTGCTGTGTAGTTTACCATATGGGACTGGGTCTCCATAGTTATGAAAATTCACTCATTTTCTCGGACCTTGCTATAACGTTGTGACTCCGGGATTCTTTGTAAGTATCGGCGTATCGCTGCCAGACTTGCCAATGCAAAACACTGAGCGTAACTGTCTTTTCTGGTCCAGCGTTCAAAGTTTGATGAATAATTCAGTCATCTTATCAGGGCGCAGTGCCTACAGACTAGACTCATAACCGGTCTCTACTAATGTTAAGTGTTTGACGTAGTAAGAGGGTAGACCTTGCAATACTTATAGGGAGTCTGCTCGGTGAAATTCAGCCAATTAGCTTGCAGCCACGTAAGCAAATTTCCCTGCAGTACCACGCATGTGGTCATGACTCATATCAGACTTCTCAGAAGCTTGGTTTCGTACTAACGACTTCGACTGACCCGCAGGTATTCATCCGTGTTTACTTCTCAACATGACCAAAATTTCTCGCTGTCACGTAGTATGAATTCGATGGATACTTGGCCTTTCCGAGTCTCTGAGGCAGACTCGACGTCCGTAAGTGCTTCCTTAGCCATTCAGTGTTTTCACATTCTTCCACTGTCTGATGAATCAATTGTATACACTTATCATTTGACACGAGGTCGTTTGGACGCTCGTGTGTGATTGAATTTCTTGCTTTACCAGCAAGATTGATAATCTTCTCTCTGAATCATGTTCATTTTTACTACATGCACTGTGTCTTGACGGGATGCTGACGAACGTTTACCATAGGTCCGGACCATGATAATCTCTGCCAGCGCAACGTGCCTATCATCCCAACATACGTACGGAAATATCTGGCAGTGGTGCGGATGTGGCAGTGATTCAGAGTGTACCTGGCATCCTCTTCGGCACTGTCTACCTGTTTTGGCATCTGCAGAATTTCAGCTGGCTATAGTTGGGCTACAGATGTGTACGATTACGCACCAAATCAATTTATTGCATTGCCTGTAATTTGTCTTGCGCCCTGTCAGACATGTCATGGCCAGCACAGTGCGCCTCGGTTACTCTTAGACGCAACTCTCGCTTGCATCTTCGCCAGTGGCTATGAGGGTTCTGGCTTAGATCTCTTGCCCTGTACCACGTTGTGTCCCCACATTTAGAAAGCTAACCAATAACGGAAGTCCTTCTGATCCTTCCCTGATACACGAGGCAGGGTAGCCGGTTCCGCATGCCCTCGGAGAACGGCTACATATAGCTATCGGCAACTACACGAGCGATCCATTCTATCAGCTCATCTGTTCCCTACACCCAGCACCGATTTCTTCGTGCACTCCCTGCATCTACGCTCGTGTTTATTGTATAACTGCTAGATTATGATGGACATCGACATGGATTCTCCAGTCGGTCCTGTGATCGTGACGGACTACGATGAATCGCATAGCCACGGAATTTCAGTGAGATAACATTGACGCCGAATCAGTTCTCAAGGAAGTTCTGACGCTCGTTATATTATAGGTATATGGCGCCGAGTTCGATCTCTGTGAGCTTCTACAAACACTGACCTTGTCGAAAGGCAAGACCAAGGTAAGCATGATCCCCTCCCCGTCACACATAAGTTTGACTCCGCAATGGAGAAAGGCTCCCGAAAACGATCCAACCCTCCCTGCTGTCCCTTATGCCTTGCAAAGGGCAGGCGAGGACGCTGCAAACACAGAGGATCCAGCGTACCATGTGAGTGCAACTCAAATCTTTGCAATTCTCACCATCAAACTTACGACTCATCTAGTCCGACGCGGAATCATCAAGTTCAAAGTCCAGCTCTTGCGACCTCCCAACCACAACCACAACCACAAACAGCACCAACCACCCACCCACCTCCTCTATCATAGTTCCTCGCTCTCCACTTCCCGCATGCCACTTCCTCCAATCCATCCTCGCTTCACTCGCCCCCGAATCCCACGTGCTCTCTCCATTCCCTTACCCCTACCCCACGTCATCACAATTCCGGACCACGGGAGGCGAATACCTGGAGACGATTCTCACTCATCGTGCCCTGCTCAGTGCATTTCCCCCTGCACACCGAGGCTGTGCGACTGCCTTGCAGGAAATAGCAAGAGCAGTAGAAGTGAGGGCGTGGCGGGCTGATCGTGAATCAGATGCAGAGGCAGTGGCGACTCTGAGGCAGGAAGCATTCCTAACCTCCGCGTGGCTTTAAAGAGTTAATATCATTACGTGCTGCGGGTCAGCCGTGCACACTTTGAGTGCTATATATGCGTAGCACCCTTTCAGAGTAGTCGGATCAAAGACAATTATGTCCATATTGAACATTTAAACCTCTTCCAGGGCGGCCAGTATAGGTTGAGTGAGAAGCGCCGGTTTTACCTCACTTGACATGCCGAGAATTTATTGTCTGGCAACGTTGTGTGGCCGCGACCCCGTACCGAGGGAGTCGCCGTAGTGTAACTAGAAGTCAAGAGAATTGATAGTGTCAGCGTCGACATCGAGAGAGAATTTTCATACCTGCTGGGGCTGTCCTTGAGTGTAAGTGTCACGCGGGTGCGAGGAAGTTACGTAAGTACTGCTTACATAACGAGCAAGAGGGCGATGGTCAAGCAGAGAGAAGAGGAGAACTAATAGACTCGTGACCAGTCTGACGTACGTCACATGAGAGTGGGGAATTTTTGACGTAGTCAGACTGGTCGATCTCGGAGAAATTTGGCAGGCGAAGCACGGAGTTCGAATTTTAGCAGGTGCCGATTGTGCCGGGTGTCGTCATTGTACAGACACTATACTGTTTTGCTACATCTCTATGTTATGACCATGAGTTTCAACGTTCAACATTGGTTCTCCATCTCGGTGCTAACCTCGTCAGTAACTAGCGCAATGTGTAACAGGAGGTCCACCACTGTCATCCGCATGCTACGGAGTATTTTTAGCAAGGATATAATCTTTTCCTCCTTGCTGAGGCTGCGAGGGTCCACTGTCCATGCTAAAGATTCCGGTGGCAGGGCATACTGCAGTGGGGGACGCCTGCCAAATCTCTCCGAGATCGACCAGCCTGGCTACGCCACTCAACTTGTCCGTGGTTATATAAGCCAGGCTGGTCCCGAGCCTAGAGAACTAACCTAACTAACAATCACCAAATAACCCATTCTAATTCAAGGCCATGCCTTCCATGACTAGTAGGGAGTCAATGATCATGCCCAGACAGGTCACTGCGTGATTCTATTGGTCAAACTACTGAACAACGGTTATGATTCAGGAAGGTAAGCGCACAGCCTCTTCAAGGTCCTCTCCCAGGTCTCAGTAGCCGTGAGCGCGTGGAATAAATCATATTCGCCTGTCTTTTTCTCTTCTTTCTCTTCCTCAGCGTCCGTGCGTATGCCTTTCCTTGCTTTACGTGCCCGGGCAATTTTGTTCTTCACTTGACGATGTTTATCGTCTTCGAGCACTTCCAAAGAGTCCTCCACCAACTTCCAAATCTGGGGATCCATCCAGTCCCGCTCGAAATGCACAAAACGATCCAGAAACGTTCTCTTCTTCTCGCCACATGTCACAGGGTCTACAGTTGCCCATTCGTCGAGGAGGTGAGATGACGCGGCCAGCAGAACTCCATTCTCGTAGCGAAGACAAACCCACACGAGAACCCACACGAATGACTCCAAATCATGACGATACAAGTGTGCAACTTCGCCTCGTTGACCCTCAGGGGTGAGGAGATCAAGCGCCATGAACGGCACTGTGCCCGTGCGCTCATTGCCCATAGGACCCGCGTTAATCTTTAACGACGATAGATCGTAGTCATTTAAGACCCCTGATCCAGCGTCCGTCTTTCTTGTAGCACATCAGATTGCCAGGACTGACATCCAAATGATAGACTCCTCCCTTCCAGAGAGCAATGTGGCCTGAACACGCTATTTCAGTGGAGAGTCTCATAAAATGCGACGAGCCACATACATAAGATACATTGCTGCCAAACATCGAACAATTCTATGCCATAGAGCGCCGTGATGGGGTCGAGCTTGCGGAACACGAGAATGTAAAGCACGCGGCTACCCTTCTTCGCTTCTGGAATCCCAAGCGCTTCTCGTACTGCGCGGGTCAGATTGGGGAACCTGCAGTACCAAAGCAGCTGAGGAACATGGCCCTCCACGTCCGATTCCTTTGCGGCAATCTCGTCAACCTTTTTCAAGATTTCCGGCTCGCTAATGCGGTCCTCTTCTGCCCAAAAATTTTTGGCCACCATCCTATCTTTCTTGATATCTGGAAATTCTGCGGAGAGCTTTTCGCTAGTGACAGGGAACACGTTGGTTGCGCGTCCTTTTAACCCGTAGTGAGTCACTCTCTCTTTGGAGCTGGTGTGAATCACGAGATCCACGCCACCAAGGTCGGCTTTGTGCACGCCATCTTTTACAACCACGCCATCAAGTGTGGTTTTGTGCACGCCCTCCTCCACAACTTCCTCGAATTGCGTGTTCCGACCCCAGTCGCCAAGGTTGAAACGTTGTAACGCGTATAACAGCACCATGAATCGGGGGAGATCCTTCATGAAGTTGATGCCCGAGCTTTGAATAATCCCCTGTCGATCATAATACCAGATCCAGACGATGTTATCTACAGAAGCAAACGTAAGAACGCAAGCATTGGACGAACGAAACAAAACACACCGACGATGATCAGATTGAGGAGGTGAGTGACTGCAATATTTGCTGCAAACATTTCAGCAGCGTAGAGTGCTGTCTGGACAGTCACATCTAGCGGGCGGTCCGCGTCCGTGTTGGTGGTCTTGGCTCGCTTGGCGGCGGATTCCTCATCATCCTCAGCCTTGCGCTTGGAGCTTCCGTTCGTGTTCTTGACTACATTGTCACAGTTCGAACGGCGCGGGGCTGTGCTGATTTAGTTTGAGCCCTGAATAGCTAATGCATGGCTTACGTGGAAGGTCGGGTGCAGGTTGTTCGGCTTGGATCTGCAGATCTGACACTCCAGTCGCGGGGCCGGCAGACGCCTCCCGCACGGGCACCTTCCGATATTCTGGATAGGTAGGTGTATAGTTTTCCACTTTATACGAAGCCGGGGGCCCCTCCAGCGCAAAATTTGGGGTTCTCTTGAATTCGATCGAAGCGAGCACATCTTTCCAAAAAATTCGCCCCCCTTTCGGTTTTTTTGCTGCATTCTGGACCCTGTGGTCCCAGGGTGGGTTTGCTGCATCTGAGGACGCCTCCTTCGAGCTTTTCGAAGGAAGGATGAAGACGTCGGGCATCCGTTTCGATTTCTCAGTCTGGTGCTTTTGGTATATAGGCATATCATTGCGCTGACAGATCATTTCCAGGTCGCTCGAAGTAACACGCATTCCCTCAACGGGGATCTCTTCAAGACAGGCAAGCGCGGTATTCGTCGCCTTGATGAAAGGCGCGTAGGACTTGGTTTCAATCATCGGCAACGAGCTTGCGATCATTATGAGCGCGCCATTCCCCCAAACAATGAAAGAGCACTCACTAATCCCTAAGACTTTGCGCGATGTCAGAAGATCGAAATATTTGGCCGGGGTTTTTTTCCTTAGTGGAAAATTTCCCATTGCAAACCTGTAGAACGGCATCGAGACACTCGTCCAGTAGTTCGGGCTGTGGAGTCTCCGGATCGTTAGAAGCACGCTGCAGGAGGTCTCCTAGCATCACGTCGATATTGCATGTCTTAGTTTTCTCAATGTCCCGCTCAATCCATGGGCGGATTTGATTGATCCTTGCATGAACTTCAGGTGGCAATCAAATATGACAGGAAAAAAACTCACTTGGCGCCGATCAGGCCAATGTGGTCACTGGCAGCGGAAGCCCCACGGCTGAGTGGGGTGGATTTGAGGTTAGAAACATGAGATGATTGATTAGCGCGTGGCGGAGTAGATGCCAAGTTTGGCTGGTCGGGTTGTGCTTCGCCAGGGGACATGGCAGTTAAAGTTGACTCGAGTAACGCAACTGGGTGTTAATGCTCACAGGTGGTAAAGTGAGAAAGGTGGTGGCTGTTAGAAAGAAGAACGAAGTGGGTCCCATTTATCTGATCAGCCAATGTGGCGAAAGGTAGTCGCGGAGTATGATTGCGTTGTGGACTTGTGGTGGTTGTGGTATTGGTGTAGTTGATGTTGTCCTATTTAGGGAAGGGCCAGGTGAAATTGACGCGCGCCTGCCGCGGCCGTGACGCGCCTGGAATTGATAGTGTCAGCGTCGATATCGAGAGAGAATTTTCATATCTGCTGGGGCTGTCCTCTAGCAAATGCTGTTGAGTTGCAAGTGTGACACACCCTGCAGCAGTTCTAGCACGTACTTATTCGTGTGGCTGTGTGGAACGGGAGCGAGGAAGTCCTGCTTACATAATTGGATTGATCGGCATACATTTCACAGTTAGCCGATCTCTTTCCTTGGTGAACGAGAAGGTTTGTGCAATATTAATGAGACCAAGTTGCGTCACGGTCGGTTCACCACCCAGATCAATATTGGTTTGAGATGTAGCAACTTCACAATTGCAAGGACACTCCACAAATCCAAATTTTCCCACTCTGCCACCGCCCCTGCCCATGTGATTACTGATTACTACTTTAATGCTTCGAAAGCGCTAGCGAGGTTCTATCTTGACCTCAGACCAACATCCCAAATTCGATCCTGGACGTTATCATGACAAGCGTTTTACCACCCTTTGTTCAGGCAGCATCAGGCTCACTAGGAGCAGCGAGCGCCAATGCGCTGACGTACCCACTCGATCTCATCACCACCCGCATTCAGGCCACGGAAAAGGGCACATCCATACGCAAACAAATCCATACCTATGGACTATCGTCGTTATACGACGGCATTGGGGCAGATACCAGTGCTACCTTACTTTCAAGGTCAGTAGCTTCTGCATTCTGCGTCTTAAGATGTTGTTCATAATTGAATATTGAATCAGCTTTCTGTATTACTACGTGTATTCCTTCCTGCGAGCACTCGTTGTTCGCGGAAACGGAAAATCAAAAGCAGCCATGTTGTCTCTCCCACAGGAGCTTGCAATTGGTTACCTATCAGGCATTGCTAGCAGATCCATCACGACACCTCTCAATCTCGTTACGGTGCGCTTGCAAACCGCTCGTGTGAGCGATGATTCTTCACCACAAGGAGGAACGTCACGGTTCACGGCAGTTTGCAAACAAATACTTCGGGAAGAAGGGTTGCGGGGATTCTGGAAAGGTTTGGCTTTCAAGAAGCACTCTGTCGTCCATCAGAACTTACGACAATGACCATAGGGTTCTCGTCCAATTTTGTGCTTTCGCTCAATCCCGCAGTCACGCTCTATCTGTTCCAGCAGTACAGAAGTGTAATGCTGAAGGGGAAAGAACGCGCCTCCCCACCCCCAGGCCATTCCTTCGTAGGGGGCGCGCTTGCAAATTCCATAGGTGAGTCACACCTCTCCATTGCTGTTGTTTGATAAGTGTTGATACGCGATTCACGAAGCTGTCATTATGTTATACCCGCTGCTACTAGCAAAGACTGTCGTACAAGCTTCTCGTAGATCTAATTCAACCAACAATTCGTCACAGGGCCCGTCAATAAGGTCATCACTACAAGGAATATATACCACTGGCGGATTCTTCGCCTTATACCGTGGTCTCGGGGCGCAGTTGTTCAAGGGCATACTGAGGCAAGGAACAGCTATGATGGTGAAACAGAGGTGACTTACTGGCCCTCTCCATCAATGCACGCACTGAATTTATTACTTACTTCACCAGGATCGAACAGCTAGTCGTACAGGCCTATCTCAGACAGAGAGCACTGCGTCGCATCCAATATAAGGGTTAAATAGGCAGACCAAAAACTTCATTTTTATCTCAAGTGCTGATCGCGACCTTGCGTAATATACTTTATTAAATGTAAGTATTTCAAAAAGGGAGGGTGAGTATAGTCCGAATATAGCTAAAAGTCCTCTGGTCAGAAAAAAGCTTAAAGGGACAGCCACTTGGAAAGCAGAGACGGGAAGTAGGGATTCCCGAGGCCAGTAACGGGATCCCAACCTTTAGTTGTATTGAATCCCAGAGTGCCACACCCTGGATTCGTTCCATTGGTAACATCCTTAAAGCCACCAACGAAATCAGCGGAGTAGATCTTAAAACGATATCAGCGATCAGTTGAAATTAGAAAAGTGATGCACGACGCACAGCGGGGTTGATGAACCCAAGAGGTGGTTTGCCCAGCGAGATACGAGCATCGTTCACCATGGTCAAGATAGAACCGACGACAGGCGAAGCCGCGGACGTTCCGTACACAAGCGAGAAAGTACCGTCGACAGCAATGACGTAGTTTGCTCCGTTAGCAGCGAGATCGGGATACGCACGAGACTGTAAGAATGGTCGACCTTGTCCTTGACTAAACTTAAACTATGAAGAGACATACCCCAGTAGAATTGTAGATATCCTTTGAGTACGAGATCGGCTCAGCTGCTAGATACCCTTCGACCGCTGCCTTCTGATACAAGGGCATGCTGAAGTAGTTGCTGAATCCACCGCCAGAGTAAATGACTTCCTCGCACGCATTTTCGGGCTCCCATACAGACTGGCCAGGGCTAACTTGGGTGGCACCGACCGCAGTGACATACGGGCATGAAGCAGGGAAGCCAGGATTGAAGATTTTACCGTCCCAGGATTGAGAACCTGGAATAAAATAAGTCAAGGGTTTGATGATATTGAATAATATGCAATTTTACCGTCAGGATTTAAACAGTAATCCCCGTTGCCTGCAACACCCGTGTCTCCCGAGCTAAAGAGGAAAGTGACGCCCATGAGGCCAAGCTTCGCGTACTCATTGCATTGACGAATAGCATAGGCGGGAGAGAGGTCGGCCTCATTGTATCCATAGGATGTGGAAATGACGTTTGCAGGCTTGACAGTTCCGCACTCCTCATTACCTGCATCATGCAGCTGAATATGATTAGAATATGGTCAAGTTCGAAAACTCACCGGTGTATCCGCCACTAGCGGTGTCAGGATAGACGGGATCCTGGGTGGGATCATCACCGCCGTCGTAAGTGCAGTACGTTCCATCCAGTGCATCAAGGAAGGTATTGAAAGAACCACCTAAATATCAATGCAATCAGCATTATATGTTGAACCTACTGGTCGTCTCCATACCTTCAACCGAATCTCCAACTTGGTAAAGAGTGATCTTTTGTTCTTTTGTTACCAAGGTCATGGCGTACTCCAGATCGAGGTCGGATTCCCCATTGTAATCAAAAGAAGGGTCAGAACCCTCGATGACGCCTAACACGACCAACTTAGTCAGTCGTCCGCTGCGAATGATAAGTTGTAACGGTACCTCCATCAATCGAGACCAGTGTAGGGGAGACACCTTCAAGACCAGTTGAAAAATTCTTCGCGAACAAGTCAAGATCAGACTGCAAATAGGACTGTGGGGTGTATTCCACTTTGTGGTCGGTGAGTCCCTAGCACAGTCGCACGAAGAGAGTAGACGTACCGATTCCATAGCTGTTTTTGTCCCCGGCGACTGGCTGATACCAAAGTCCATAGAGAGCCCTCAAGCAAATTGGCGTGATCTGCTTATCACAATCCTGAAGTTGATCAAAAATGGTTCCAATTTCACCAGACGTCTTGGGAGTGCTACCCTGACCAGGTTGGCCAATAGGGACTCTGGTATATTGATTTTCACGCTTCCGCGGGACCTTGGCATCAAAATGTATGGTAGGAGTTACAAAGTCAACGTGCGGGATCACATGCTCCGGCAGATGGTAACTGTCACAGGCTGTAGCCAAAATTAAAATAAGCTCAATAAACGCTATGACCACGAGACTAACCGATATGTTTTGTGCCGGTTTCGTGATCGTATACGTGATAGTCGGCAAGCAAAAGATTTTCAGCCTCTTCGACAGTAGAAGCCACTTCGAGCCACCCCTTGGTGGGAGAGAGTTTGATGCGGTGGGGTTCTACACCGCTTCCGATCAACCATGAGCGCACGGTCTCTATGGATTCGGCACTGGGGGCAAATTTGGCAGCAATCTGACTTGGAGACCAGTGCTTGCCATAATTGGATGAAGCAGGAAGTGACACCTCGTAGAGAAATGCTTCAAGATTCTCCATGTTTGACTGGGAGAGCGCAAATCGTAAGGGGACCGACACAGAGGAATCCAGTTTTCGTGTTCGGGTCCATCCTGCGGGTATATGAGAACGTCGTTCGTGAACCTGCCAAGGAGAGAGTGTGGGGTCGGCAATCGCACTAGCGGCGAGGCCGAGTATAAATGAAAGGACTGGTAAAAGGAAAGAACGCATTGGCTGTAAGAGCAAAAAAACAACAACAAGACGAGGGACGGCGCTAAACTCGGTAGAAGAACTTCATGATTAGTTTTATAGTCAACCGAGCTATAAAAATATCAGTCCTATTAAGTACAAACCTAAGGAAGCTAGCGACGTACGTGATCACTATACGTTCTCTTTCTGAAATGCATCAGATCTTGATATGACATATGATGGACGCATGGATGCATGATGGCCCTACCCACCACGGAGGTGCCAAGAGGTCGTGGATAAGACAACGGTCAATGTTAGCGGCCATTTCTGAACGTGAGCGGCACGGTAAGCCGATCGAAGGATGTCATAATAGGTGCTGACTTTACTTCTCGAGTTTCAACGTCGCAACCCAGAAGCCACATGAGCGTATTAAATACATATGTATATACTATCTACTCCCAAGCTCCGCCATATTCTATGTACCCGATGCCTGCGTCAAAATCAGGTCGTCAAAGTCGTAAGTCTTCGTCTAACAACCACATGCAAATTGCAATTTGGACCCTTCAAGCTTCATTGCTGCCCAATGCTGGTCATAGCATCTCCCAAGGTGGCAAAGAATGCCTCGGAGCCTAGGAGCTCCACAATACCTGCGCGTTCGAACATTTCTCGAGGACCAGAACGGAGGTGAGTTACAAAGAGCTCGACGCCACGATTCTGATGGAATGAGATAAAGCTGTTTCAAAGTCACGTAAGCTCTTACCTGATACGTCTCCAACAGCTCATGGAAGATCTGCACTGCAGAGGCATCACACGTTTCGACGTCTGCCATGTGGAATACTAGTGTGCTTGCGGCTTGTCTCCTTGGCTCTTCTGAAGGGTGAGTTCTTTCTTGGCCATACAATTCCAGTCTACGAAGACGTTCTTTCAACTGTGCCGTGTTAGCTTTAACACGTATTGAGCTTCGTCTGCATTCAATAAGATGATAGAAACGCACCAAAATCTAAGCTCTCTCTGATACGGATGATTAATATGCCAGGAACATCTTCAGCGCCCGGATTGTCAGTAATGGGTCCCCATTGATCAGTGCCAGGAATGCGTCCCTGCAACACCGTCTGAGCGCCTGAATATGTTATAGGTAATGACATACCAGTATAATCATTCGTGTGTGCGAGGAGCGCTTGATAACAAGTAGCAAAGAGATGATGAGGCTGACAATGATGCCAATCTCGATATTCCAGATGACAGATAGCGAGAAAGTGAGAAACATCATTGCAAGGTCCGTCCAGGCTCGGATCCTTGATGCCAGTCATCAGCACCCTGAGGTTATACAAGACAACCTATCGCACCTCCAATAATACATTAGGTCATGGGGGACCTCGCTGAACAGTGATATCACAAAGAGGCAGATGCTAAAGACAAGTCAGTGCCACAGACCAAGCGAAGATGAAAGGGATATACATCGAGGCCAAGACACATCTTGGTAGGTAGTATAGATACGGGAGAAGGAAGAATGTCGACAACAATGTTATGCCAGCAGTGACAAGGGAGGCCAATTGCGTGCGCGCACCAACATCGCCATTAATCTTCGACCTTATGATTGAACCAAATGCTGGCAATGTGCCAGGAACGAAAGATCCAAAAAGGTTTGCAGCCCCAAGTGCAACGAGTTCACGGTTCGGACTGATAGAGTAGCCAAAGCGATCGGCATTCTGTTTCGCTGCGACAGTACTATCCAAAAAACCCATGATGGTTATCAAACTGATTGATGTTAATAAAGGCATTCGTGAAGGAAACTATCCACATACACTGCAGTCGAAGTCGTTCCTCTGATGTAGCCTATTGATTGTTTCAGCGGAAAGCTAAAGAAATGACCGCCAGTTTGGATAGGTATTACGCCGAGGATAGCGACACCTTTTTTGTCCCAACGCAGATAGCCTGAGATAACTATACAAACCAGTCAGAGAGGACCAAAAACAAGAAGACGAGGGGCATACTTGTAGAGAGCACAACAACGAGCAGGACTTCAGGGAGCCGTTCGATCCACCAAGTTCGTCTGAAGTAACCTTTGAAAGTTCTCATGAATATGAGCACGAACAACGCCCCGAAGCTGACCAGCGTCGTCGGTTGGTGGAAATCACTCCATGAGAATTCTAGAAGAAAAATTATCTTGTCCAGGGTTGACGCGGGATTCATCTGTTTCTCTAGGGCAGCGAGGCCAAACATAGGTATTAATTGTTCTCTGTGATACAACTTGAGCACTTCGTGAGTCATCTTTGTTTAACGATTGTACGCACACCGCAATGACAACCGCAACTGCAGTCACGAATCCTCGGAGGAGCGCACGACTGAGGACAACATCTAGGAAGCCCAGCCGAAAGAATCCAAGCATTGACGCAAACAGGCCAACCTACAAAGTTATGATTTATGATATGGATGTCTTTTTGAGCCAATGTTCCAGCCCCAATTGAGAATATCATTACTTACCTGGAAAGTGATGGCAGTGGAAACTGCAATACCGACGGCATCGGCGTCTTCAGGACGAACATGATGATTCCCACGACGATAATCGGAAACCGCCTGTCCGACGAGGAGTGAAAGCGCAGCTTCTGGAGCAACATTGAGTTGTCTTGACGTTCCCAAAAGACTGTACATGATCGGCGGTAGGGCAGCAGCGAACTAAGAATACATGAATATTGTATCGAAAAGACACGAAGGAGCGCACCAAACCAGTTGTAGGACTTAGCTGAGCAAGCGAAGTTCCATAACTGACAGATTGGGGAATGAGCATAGCCGCAAGAGTGACTCCGGCTAGAAGATCGCCACTCAAGCTGGCGGATATGAGCTCGTGTAATCAAAGTTCCCGTGTGTACTCACAGGGAAATTGAATAGTCAGGTATCCATGCGGTGGACGGAACATAGTATCGAACTCGTTTCTTAAGCATCGAGTTCCTCTGGTTGGTGTCCACTGGTAACTTGACACCTGTACTTTCTTCCATTAGTGGGTCTATGAAATGCTCACAAGTGCTCACCAGAAGCAGAAGTTCGCATAGAAGAAGAGCCGTACTGGACGCGAGTCATATGACCTGCCTCAACGTCGTTTGGATTTACGAGGGGTGCTCGTTCTTCTCCACGAACCATGCCTGGCAAGGATGAGACGGAAGTGGTTGTTGACAAGGAGTCAAACCGTGAGACGGGTTCTGTGGGGTAACCTCCACTATGCCGCATCATTGCTGAGCGCTGAGCCGCTATATTTTCTGAATGGTAAACAATCGTGACTGCGGGTCACCGTGTCATCCCAATAGCCGCTCCATTTCAAATTTTATGTGTGACCCCAACGGGCCGAAGCGGACAAACTCAATTTATCATCAATGCTTACATGATTTTAGTGTACTATGTAACTTAAATAGGATAACCCATGGTCGGTTCCGAGGATACTGTAGGCAGTCATACACAAGTCTAATACGGTGCGTGCAAGTTCGCTACTACTTTTAAATTCTGGAAAGTCAGGTGTATAACCACGAGCGTCAGTTGTCAATTTGACAAGCTTATGACGGCGTAACTTTGCCCACATGCAGCAGGAAGCAGCATCAAAACACCCCACACGCACCGCAGCTGCAGCAGTAAGACCCTAACAATCCCTCTAGAAAAGCCCAGGCCGTGTTCAATTTAATCACCATCAACCTCCGGTGAAATCGCGATGTTGCAGTTCATTCAACAACAACCACACCTCTTCGAACATTTGGAAATCATACGGATGTGATAGTATATGCTGTAGCAGTCTTCCGAAGTTCCCAGACAGACGACGCCTGATCAATTACCAGTTCGTGAGACGACATTTCGTCTGTTGGACTAGTACTTGAACTGGTGTCATGTTGAAGAGGTTGCGCGTCACGAGATGGGCAATTCACAGCAAGTGGTGGTTGGAGCACAGAGCTCAAGCGCTCATTGCCTGGCATGGAGAAACAGAGGAACCTCTCCACCAAACCATTTGCGCAGCCCATCCTGAATGGATCCTCACGCCAACCTTTTTCCCAGTGGAACAGTACTGGTCACTGCTTCATCAGATAGAACGGGTAAGCTATGGAACACGAAAACGTAGCATCAGGGAACGTGTCGCAGGCTTCCAAGGGTCACACTGGATGACGCCCGGTGGCATACGCCTTTTCTTGGAAGGCGATTGAAAGGATCCCGCCATATGTGAGTGGGATCCACCGACCTGGATGCAGGTCGGCGATCTCTGGATGCGCCATATCCATACCGTCGCATACTTGTCACGTCCTCATCTGAAGTCTTGCAACGGTGTCTATCTCTGGCGGCTCTCAGATCCACGAGACATTATCATCTTCCATCGCTCAGACCGGGCGTTGTATCACCTTCTTGGCAGGCACCTCAGCGGAGATGATGTCAGAGTGGGAACGACCTGACTTGGAGTTGATAGGTTCCTGGTGATTTCATATTCCTTCATCATCTCATCTCGTGTATTTTTGATGCCAAGGCTCAAGCTTCAAGTCTCTGTACATGTTAGATCATCGCTATCAACGCAACCGCCTGCAGTGCATGCGGCTTGTCTACCACTGAACAGTTTTTGACGCAAGAAATCGACACTGGTACTGATGCCAATGTCATCCAGCCCTTGTTGACTGGTTATATCTCCAAGGTCATCAATGACCTATGCGGAAAACGGAAAGTCGGACATAGAAAGAACTTCGCGTTCATGCTCACGAACGAAGATTCAAACATCATTCATGTTCTTCTCTTCATTGAGACACGTTAATTTTTCCGTACAGACACCGTGCTTCGGTGAGAAGTTGGAAATGAAATCTGTGGTGTCTCGCTCGTCGACAGAAGAAAGAGTGAAATCAGGAGAGCGGGCAATTTCATGGATACGAGATAGAGCTGGGGCACGGCGATGTTTCTGCTTGGATTATATACCAATCGTTTTCACCGAATGGAGTCTGTTGATACAAACGTACAAATTGCATCATACAAAGGAAGTGGGTTGGGGACAACGGCGTGTACTAGTAGCGAAGTGCCCGTGGGGTCGCGGTATCTTCGAAGGTAAAAGGTACACGCGGCGGGGAACTCACTGATCTGGAATAGCGGACTTTGAGGTGCTCTTTCGTTAATGCAAATTCTATCATAGCGACAGCGGTGTACATCTATTTCCTGCTCAGAGGCGCGTAACCATCATAAACTTTCTCCGGCCTTTGTGGAACGATATGGTGCTGAGGTTCATGCGTTAGCCAATAGAACCGCAGCAACGAGTTTCATGACTAACTGATGAGAGGATGTAGCTGAGCCATATATGTGACCATCCACATAAGATAGCATGATGCAAACGTAAGCATGATGGCCGTACGAATTGTCCTGCATTCGAGGGTGAGTATTAGTTTGGTTCGGATTGTGACAAAGTGAAGATTGATACGTTTGATTTGGTCCCTTTGGGACGAAGAGGAAACCACAAGTCATTAGTCCTAGGACTATGACGAGTATGAAAATCACCGGGATGACGGACGCCATGAAAAGTTGTAGGGGTACTAGCAGGTGTAGCAGGTAACAGCCTGAGGCAGAGCGCAGCGGGACATTACCGTCTCACGTGACACGTACCCACTTATAAGGGAAGGGGGATTCCCCCTATTTCCTACTCCAGTGCCAGAGAAAAAATTGGGGCCTGCCAAGCATTAATATTTCAATGTTCACACCCGTTTGAGAGCAGTCGCTCGGCAGATAGTACTTGCCACTGTTGCTAGAGAACTACCGTCTAAGACAGTGTCTAAGATCTAAGGATTCAGAGCTCGAGGGTCGACCGGTCAAGAAGGGGATCATTGCTGGCCTCTATATATCAATGTCTTACAGTGGGAGGCCGACAATCCTGAGGCCTGAGTACTGAGTCTTGATTGTATACCACTTGGAACTTTTCACAAAGCACCGTGACTAACCTGCAAAGTCTTCCACGCCAGAGTTCCTGGTCCGAGTTTGTCTGTCGATTCCGAAGGATTCAACATCCATCTCACTTCCCATTGACAAATGCCATCTATTTATTGCTACCTCAATCTCATTAATGGTAACTCCTTGTTCGCATACAACATGTACCGCCATGTAATCATAAACCAAAAACCAAAATAACGAACGAAACACGCACAGGACACATACATAAAGCACAATGTGACAAGAACAGAACAGCAGACAGTCCCCAAGGTCCGTCATACCACCTCCAAGACAGACAATAAGAGAGGGAGTGGTGCTACATATAGTAATTATGATGAATGACGAATGGCAAAAAAAGGTGCTTCTACATAGGCGGCATCACCACACGACGGGTCGTGCATACATGCTGCTTGGGTAAGTGGAACCAGTGATAGGAACCCATGAGGTTGGTGGTGGTGGTGGTGGTGGTGGAGCGTTGGCTGTGACATATGAGTATGGATAACCCGGCGCGCGTGGGAGGTGATAGAAGGTTCCAGAAGGCGCGGGGGGTTGTGTGAGGAAGGGCGCATCTGAAAATGAGGATGATACAGGGAACGACAGACGTGCAGCGCTGCTGGGGATTACTGCTTTAATGCTGAAAGTAGGCGATGGGAGCTCCATCCACCCATTTCTGCCTGGCGTGATGGGATTATCGGGGTTGAAGGATAGATCTGGATCAGAGTGGTCGCGGCCTCTGCCTTGCGCAGAGCTGGTACTCTTTCTGTCTCCCGCGTCAATGTGAGGTGTAGAAGGTCCTGGCGAGCTGTCGGATGAAGATTTGGAGTGATTGCGAGGCCTGCCTTTCTTGCTGGCAACAGGAGTGGATCTCATCTGGTCAACGATGACTCTGGTCTTGGAGGCCTTGCGCGACTGCACATCGGACAAGAACTGCGGGAGACGCGTAGATGACAGCCGCGAGGAAGGCCGAGAAGAATCAAGACGGGCATGAGATGGTGAGCCAGGTGGGGTGATTGAGGTGTAGAACCCTTGGTCATCTCTTTTCAGGCCTGGAGGAAGGTACTGGTAGTTACCGTTGATAGCTGGGAATACAAAGTTGACTGGGGTAGGGGATGAGCTTGAGCGTAAGCTTGAATCTGGTGAGGGGGGTGCTAAAAATTTGGGTGGCGGGCCTGATTTTGGGGTGAAAGCTCTTGCCGACCCATTGAGAGCCTTGGGTGGGGAAAGACCACGACCATCTAACACCGGGGAGGGCTGATGTACCTCAACATCGGAGAATGCACTCCTTTGTGTGGGCGTGGAAGGGAGTACATCAGAATCGGTAGATGGCTCTGAATCGTATTCCAGCGAGGACAGCGGAGACTGAGGACGGCCGCCTGAGGAGAAGGCATGAAAATGATTTGCAAGAAAAGTGTAAATCTCAGACGCACCGTCAATGTCGGAGGCGGATATAGCCCGGGACAACTGTATATCCCCGACTAAATCCTGAACACGCGTAGCCCACTCAGACCTCGCAAACTCGACCTCCTCCTCGTCGACATCAATGGACAGCTTAGTCCAACTAGTATACAATTCGTCCATGGTGATATCAGGCATGATAGAATGAGTGAATCCGGAATCCAGTTCGTACGCTCTCAAGACGTCTTCTGCAACTTGAACGCCAATGAATGTGTGATTCAGTGACTCGGAGAGTGGCCATTCGTTCGCAGGGTTATGAGGTAGGGTTGTCGGATCTTGAGAAGGTCCGAATGGTTTAGCTTGGCAAAGAATTGTATAACGCCGTCTTGGACGTGAAGTCCTGAGTAGGGAACCATGATAATGGGGTGGCTTTGGATGGGATACAGGTTTAATGGGGACACGACAGTATTGTGTGTCAAAGGACCAGTTGACAGATCCATACCTGATCTCCCAGCAGGTAGAAGGCAAAACCTCCCAAACTCCTGTGCCTTGCTCGTGGTTGATGAACGTCTGCATAAAATTGAAGCTACAAAGGAAGCCTCAATTAACCTTGATGAAAGTTAGCAGAAGAGATTGAGAATAAAAGAATCACACGAACAAAAGAACTAACGAGCATCCGGCAAAGGGCGTGGCAGGAAAGATGAGCGCAAGTCTCAGAAGTGACCTTGGCAGTTAGAGGAATGATTATCGGCTTTTTTATCCAACTTGTAAAATCATTAATGGTTATATTGCTTCCGAAACCCCGCATCTACGGACTAATACTTTCTCACCCCAGAATATCTGACAATTCACAATAAGTAACGTCTTCAATAACTCAATAACTAAAGTGCTCACCTCCTGCAGACCAAGCTATCGCTCGTATTGGCGAGCCATCGCAACTATCTAACTTAAGTGGCAGCAGGCTCACAATTGGGTCCTTCAATGTCAGCACTTGTTCTATCCCCCGTAAATTCTCTGCAATCATCCCTCCCGCGCCCAGTATCTCTCTGTGCACTTGGCACTCAGGTGAGCATATGCTGTCAGGGCTCAGCGTATCGCATCCAATCACTCTCACTCCCGTCTCCATAAGCTTCTTCGCCGCATCCAAATCCATGAACGGGTGATCTTCGTAATTCTCCTTGCCCCAGTATTGCGACCACCCAGTGCATATGAGCACAATCACTCCTTCGTGCATCTCCCCCTCCCATTTCTGCATGTCCTCCCAGGTAATAATCTCACGTTCTTTCTTCCCCCTCACATCGATGACCAGCGCACGACCCACGAGTTTGGTCAAGTCGTACTTGTCCACTGTCAATCCGTCCGCAATGAAATGATTGGGCGCATCAATATGAGTCCCTGTATGAGACCCTAGTGAAATAAGCGTCACGTTGGCATTCTGTTCCGGGATAGCGGCAACTTTTTTCATCTCCAGTGTTGGGTGCCCCGGCCATATCGACATCGGGGCTTCGGCTGATGTTGTCAGCGTGTGGGTGAGGTCGATCATCATCGCGGTTGTACCACACGAACTGTGGGAGCCAGCTGTCTCAGTTATGTACGGAATCGTATCATTTTGATATGACTAATTTGCGACTAAAGGACATATTTCCTTACATACGATGACAACTGTGTATGTTGAATGACCGGACAGCAGTACGACCTGCTGGCCACCTGCGTTCCGTGTGATTTTATGTCTTCATCATGTTGCAAAACAAAATTAGAACATTAGATGGGGTAATCGGAGGCGCGCGGTTGGTCACCAGATCCACATATCTGAACAAGAATATACACCGTCTATCTAGTTTTCTCCGTCCACCCGAACGCCCGTACAGGAGCCCCATCTGCTCCGTGTAAACTCAGAGGCGCAAGACTCACCCATACCTCCCCTTCTTCAGAATTCCTACCCACAAGCTCCCCCAAATTCGTCAAATTCTCGCAAATCAAACATCCACGACCCAAAAGCACCTCATGCATCGCAAAAGCATCCTCCTTCCCTCCATCCTGCACCAGAACAGTCTCATCAGGGCTTAGCGTATCAACACCCACAAGCCGCACACCCATCTCCACAAGCTCCTCTGCGACATCTCTCCCAAAATACGGATGGTCAAAGTACTTCTGCTCGCTCCACCATCCATCCCACCCCGTCCAGAACAGTACCATATCGATCTTCTCTTCTGACCGCGGCCCAAGGGAAGCAATCGTGCCGCGAGTCCAATCAAGGCACTCTCGCACGTCCCTCCACTCAATGCGCCCTCTCGCACGCGCTAGGTGCCTCACATCGACGATCACAGCACGCCCGACGAATCGTTCAAGAGAGAGCTCATGCAACTTCTGGCCTTGCGCGAAAAAGTGAAACGGGGCATCGACGTGTGTCCCTGTGTGCGTTCCGAGCGAGACAGCGTGTACGGTGTATCCATCGGTTGGGATGCTGCACACGCTGTGCATCGCGAAGGGTGGATCTCCGGGGTAGATAGTCGTTTGGGGCGTGAGAGGATGCGAGAGATCGATAAGGGATTTGGGAGGCATTTGTGAGATCCTAGACGATGTTGTTGATGGTATACACAAGAATAGACTATTTGAATAGACTTCGGTTTGGTAAGTATCTCACATGACCTGCCACAGGGGCTATTCCAGGAAAATTAGTGTTCTTTGCACGTAGATACAAGTAGGAGAGAATTATCAGTTGTTGTACTCATAAAATCCTCGACCGCTCTTCTTTCCAAGATACTGAGCATCCACCATACGCTCAAGCAAGACTGAAGGGCGATACTTAGAATCCGAGGTACCCTTGTAGAGCGTCTGCTGAATAGAGAGGCAGGTATCGAGACCGATACTATCTTCCGATGAGCGATGCAAAACAAACAAAAGATGATAGCTGCACTTACAAATCAGCTGTGAAAAACCGTGCACGGCCATCAGAAAGATACAGCGCATCTCGCTACAGTAACTCACCAAGTTGTAACGGCCCCATAGGATGTGCCATGCCTAACCTGAACGTCTTGTCGATATCATCACGAGTCGCAACGCCCTGGACACGACACATGCGTCAGTAAAACTAAAAATCAACGATTGGTGTCCGGTGATCACCTTCTCTAAGCACATGATCGCCTGAGGTAAAATTAAATATACGACGCACAAACAACAGACAGAAGTATTCACCTCATTGATAAATGGCATAAGCAACGCGTTCGACACGAACCCAGGCACGTCCTGCGACGTAGCGACCTCTTGACTGAGCGTGAACAACGAAGTACAATGCATCCCGAGAGAAAAATTACCTTTCCCGCACGCTTCAGCGAATGCGCGTGAGCGGTCTAGCGTGTCTTGCGACGTTTGCACTGCAGATATGAGCTCCACGAGTTTCTGATATTCATACATGGCATCAACATGCCACTCAAAGCACAGTAAACAACTGCATCACCATAACAGGTACAGGGTTGAAAAAATGTAGACCTTAGAATACCTGCCGTCAATCGATCACTACTATACACCATCCCAAACACTCACCAACCACCCTCCCAGACGCAGCCTTCGCTACTTCGCCCGCCGCAGATTCCCCCTCGGGAATAACAGCAGCTGCAATCTTCGTAATACTGATCGAAGACGTATTCGTAGCCAAAATCGCATCCGGACGGATCTTCGCCGCAAATTCGCGGAATATAGCGCGTTTGAGGTCTAGGTTCTCGGATACGGCTTCTACGACCATGTCTACATCGCGCATGGCTTCGACGGAGTCCGCTGTTTGGATACGTGCGCGCGCATCTGCTGCATCGGACGCTTGGAGACGGCCTTTAGACACGTCTTTGGCGAGGAGCTTGTCTATCAGGGAGAGGCCTTTGGATATTTGGTGTGCAGATTTGTCGTGGAGGAGGACTGGGACTTTGGCATGGAGGGCGGATACGAAAGCAATGCCGGTGCCCATTTGGCCTGCACCGAGGACGCCTAGCCGTTTGATTCCGTGTGCAATCGACATCGTGGTTGAAGTAAGAGTAAAAGCCGGAATCACGTGTAAAAGGTCGCGGTATGATATTTTTCTGTGACTCCGAGTCGGGCTCAGGTATTTTGCCGCGTCACTGCCGCAACTTGCCGCATCACTACCGCGCACCACACCGAAACATACATTCAACATTCATTTCCGACAACTACTCTAAAGATAGAAGCCTTCCAAGGTAGGTTTAGATTTTTCCGACAATGCGCTCTGATATATCGTTTTCAGCTCTTGCTTTCCTATATACCCTGGTGGCTTTGATTATGCAGCTACCTTGTGCTGCTGGCTGCACGCTGCACGGCGTACTTTACTTCATTTTTGTGACACTTAGCCTTCAGGTCCAGCGGCTCAGCTATCTCATTTTCCATTCGACCAGCTGTGGCCTATGACAATACATTGTCTTCTCCACGACACACTCAGTCATCCTCTACCATGTCAGCTCAATTGAAATCTGAATCATATATCAAGGTCATTTCCGTCATGCACTTGACGTCGACTTCAGCAGCTTGTAAATATAAATATTGTTTACACTACGTACACTGGATTCTACCAACTACTAATTATGACAACGTTTCAACTTTAGACTGGCTCCCCCTTTCACCTCGCCTCCATTCCTACTCCCGGTTTGTTCTACCATTCATTCCAGTCATCCTTACGCTAATCTAAAACAAAGCACTTGGTATGAAGTCGTGGTGTGCAGTGGCTTGGTACTGAATCATATATTAGGCGATGAGCTTGTCGATGTCGTTCTGAAGCACTACGGTGGCGACTGGAGTATCAAGAGTACTTCTACTATTTCGTGAGTATTTCGCACATCCAGAAAGTGCGACATAACTAATGTTTTGGACCAAAAAGGGGAACATCTCATACTGTGCATCCGACCTCCACGCTGGGAGTAGGCAACGTTTGTTTGTCAATAAAGTTCTTGTTTGTCAGTGATGCCTGGTCTATACCCGGCTTTTGTAAGGAACGAGCAAGATACTTGTCGTGTTACTCAAGTCATCCCGACCATTCCAGATGGCGGGAATCATACTACAGGGTTCCGGGAAGCTGCATGTTCCGTAGCATCCCACGACACCTGGTTGGAGGTTCCAAAGGTACTTGCGGCTGTAGGCATGCCAGTGCTGACTAATGGAACGGTTTCTCCAGAAAGTAGGTATCATTCGTCCTTCAAGGAACTTTGTTTTTGGCTGCGTTTTACAGGTTAAGAAATATTTGAGGGAGATCAGAAACCGTAATTACTATAGCTATAGCTATGTAGTGAACCAGAGTTTAATTTTGGAATACCATGCCGTTCCGGAACTCACACCTGTGCCACTGATTTCTCTTGTTACATCGCCCGCATCGGTCATGGAAGAGGAGAATCGACCCGCGCGTGAAGCTCCACCGTGACGGACAGGCACTATGTCATCGAAGCCAAAGGAATGACTGTCGTATTTGGTCTGCCTGTGACACAGTACTCAAGTATATATATGAGACTCTCCTGTGACAGATCCTCCCGGCACATTCTTCCTCGTGCTCAGGAACATTTTACTACCGCTCTGAAGGCCACTCTTTCCCATCTTTCTTTGTGCTCGCACACATTATATTGAGTTTTTTTAACTACCTGGTCACAGACGCGCTACTTTTCCTTTTCCTTTCCAGGCCCTTCACTCTCTGTTAGTTCGTTCAGTGGCTGACGACCCCCTGCTATGATAACCTCTTCAATGTCATGGTGTCATCGGCCATCTGGGTTTTATGAATTATGATCATTCTTTTTGTTCAGACAAATGATCAGTTGGCTTCGTGTATCCTTGATATCTTCTTTATCGGCTACCTGGGCTTCGACATGCTACTGGTAGAACTTCGACAGGCCATACATGCCCAATGCACGAGTCTGCGATCATGGTCAGTTCTTGGTTCTTATTTTTCGCTCTTCTTGCATTGTGCTCAAATGATAATCACGAATATGTTGAATTTTCGGATTATCAGCCGTCTGAGTTGGAACACGCCAGTGACGCCACTTCTACTTTCCTTGGTCCATGCAATAGTCGCATCCCGCCTCACTCGAACAGCCCAGATGGATGATAACGCAGTAGATGCGACAGAGCCATTCCGTCACAAGCCATCGCAGCTTTCATAGTTCGTGTACACTTCTTCCTTTGGTATTTGTGTTCGAACAGCTGATAGACAATAGTTTTCACCAGTGTGGAATTCTGACACATTAGCTGTCGGGTTCAGATCCAGACACGCTGCTCATGTACTACCTGGGCGAGCAGATAACGACCTGCTGAAGTGAAGTGTATACTTTCAAATACTCATCTCTTCGCACCAGGGCGACTGTGATTAACATCGATGAGTTCGTCGTATGTACGCATGCATCTCGTTTGGTGCTTTACTCTAACAGTCGCTGCTCGGGAGCATGGAAACAGATCGTTGCAAGGGTCCTAATACACATCTGACACATGATTTGCAGTTGTATGGGTGACGCTACACCGATCAAAGTATGTATGCCAGGGTCCTAAAATTTCATGATCGGTGTCTCGCTGATACTTTCTCAGGTGTGATGGGTGCCTTGCAACTTGAAAACCCGATTATCTTCTCTACTCCCCACTCACCATGCCTGAGGCCTGATGTGCTTGCCAATTCATTTGGGATATACTCGAACCGTCAGTTTCTTTTTTAAAACTCATCACACTTGATATCGTTGATCTATCTCAGCGACGCGTTACTAGTTATAACATCCGCATGACAAATCATCTGGATATTGTGGGCTTTGTGTAGCGTGCTTGGACAGATGATGTGTGGAAGGGAGAAAAATTTGTGGACTTCCTTATATTGCCTGTCTGGACTGACCAATCCCCAATGTAGATCGATACACGGTCTGAACAGTGTGCTCGGGAGTTGCTAGGTGGGACACAATTAGTACTTCTGGCAGAGCGACTGCGATCAATGTGTGTATCTCCAATATTCAGATTGTCACGGTCACTCTAGCGGTGGCTCAACATCTCTCACAATTGAAGTTCTTTCCATATATATATATGACACGTCGCACAATTCACTCCATTCTGAAGTGGTGCACCGCCATCGGTGCACATTTTATCAAACACTTCATTCAAGTGATCATTCAATTGCTTGCCCTAGGACTGTGATCCATGTCTGTACCTCGTTCGGTGCTTTACTCTGATGGTCGTGCTTAGCGAGGGTTCCAACAGAATATCGCAGTCGATGCTTCGTCAGTAGTTTGATATGCTTGAGATCTTCTAACCTGAACCTCCAATTGTCTTATTCTCCACTCGTCACTCAGCGGACCCCATATCCTTGTCATGCTCATTCGCGAGAGAGATGTAGACTAATCGAGCCAGGAGTCTACGTGATTCATTCATTTCATTCTCTGTGGCCCATCGCATGGAGGAGATCACATCTGAGCACCGCTGAGTTATCAGCTATCTGGCTTCACGATTCGCAGTGTTTGTCTGTCCAGACAGTGGAGCACCAACGCGCAGAATCAGCTGTCAAGGCACTTTCACTGATCCTCGTTTTATTTTAACATCGGCCATCAAAGACCAGGTTGCCTGCTAGACGTTCCGGATAATTTCACCTTACCACTTGCGGGTGCTTCGTTCCAGTAGTGATACAACGAGAGATAGGTTTGCCTGGACCTTTCAGATATACTTCGAAACACCATATGTTAAACAAATACCACGACGGATCCTCCACCAAATTTCTCTTCCCTGCAGATTACTCGGCAAGCGTGTCCCTACACAGTACTGTTAGTCGATACATGTATATGCTCCTGGAAAACAATCAAATTAATGCTGCTTTCTGCGTTAGAGTATGCCACGTGTTTGGCGTGGTATTCTCGAACGCTCAGGATGAGGCGTGGTCCCAGCACAAACATCTGCACGACCGATAAAATTTCAAGAACGCCATAGAGTATCAGAGCTCCAATAGAGTTTAAATTCTATAGAACTGATGAGCAGTGGTCACATGCAGATGTTGACGACAGGTCGGCGCACCTCGATTTTTGGAGAAAGATGAGCAAACTGGAGGCAGGAGACACCAACAAAGCTAACATGTGCGGAACTTGAGCAGAAAAATATAACCGCGTTCACATCACAAACTCACCTTGCAAAATAAAGAACGTGAGATTGTATCAGCACTCTGAAACAGTCATTGATGGTCGATCCTGTCGATGGGCCGAGTCGTCGTAGCTCACGGAAGTGTTTCACAGCAACCCAGAGTGAAAGACACAGTGCGAGGACTTCCCAAACAGTGTTGAGCATCCAAACGATCGAAATACGAAGCCGCTCATCCCCTCCATATACATAATCGCACATATATTTGCCAGAGAGTACCGACTCCTCTGGTGTTTGTCCAATGAGCCGTGTTCTTCAAGTCGACAAGTAAAGTTTACCTGCTACAGCATCGTTGAGTCCTATTGCCGCGATTACTGCGCAGGCGATGTTTACAGCCAGGAAGATAATAACAAGGAGCATAAGCATCCCTCTAGATCCCTGATACATGGCATGCAACCGAGCAATCATGATCACTTGCATTGTGTCAGTCAGGTCAATATCACAGAGGTATTGCACCTGGGCAACTCACCGCCCAACATTGCAGTCAAGGCCACATTTGTCCCACTTGCTGCATACTCTACGATAGTGCCTAAAAACTCGCAATTAGTGAACGCCCTCGCACTAGAATCAAAGACTTCGACTTACACCTATTGAGTCATTATGTTGAGCCAAGTTCAATGGTCGGAATCTCATTCACCCCTACATATGAGCGTATTGATTTGATGGGAATGAGATGGTTGCAGAACACTCACTGCATCTGTCAGCGATACTGATGGCATGGTACCTGTGTCTCGCCGGTCAGAAAAATGGAACACAGCGCATATGAAACATACGCAGAATACTGGCACTAGTTGTCAGAGATGAGCTATTAGCACAGTGCAAAGTCGTTAATATCGACACATACAGAGAAAACGGTATTCCAATATAGCGTATCTAATATTCTAAGCCAGGGAGCGTGCCCCGTCCTCACCACCAAAACCTGCGGCGCGCGGCGCGCCCCCCGAGGGATCGCGTTTTCGGACGGCGCGCCCACCTACTATCTATGCCAACGGCTCAATGGTCCATAAAGCCACTTTTCCGAGTTCCATTCGTTTCGTCCCATTCCTTCCACATTTTATTAAGACATCTTTACCTCATCTTGTAGCCCCTGAAAAACCGAAGCTCCCTTAATGTTGTGTAACGGTTGAGTAATTGTTGACTCAAAGGTACCATCACCTTCTTATGTTCTCACACTCACTCAACCACCTTCTTCCATTTTTCTTTCCTCACCACGATCCCCGGAGGACCCGACACATCCTGGGCTGCGAAATTCGCAGCCCACGATGCTCCCGCACCAAGAATTTCGTCAAACGGACCAGTACTTCCCGAGTTATACCCTCAACTCTGTTCTTCTCGGTCTTAGAGGAGGCAGGGATGTAATCCACTCGTCATTTTTTTTCTCGCACCTCCTGCCCTCGACATTTGGTCATCCTACTCTACATATATACAGCTCGCTCCCGCTCCACTCCGTTCGTCTCCCGGGTCAAAATTGCTGGAGCTATACCCGAAAATGTCACTCGGGGTGGCTTAGAGGGGGAGGAGGAGGTAATCCCACCATATCTTTTTTTCTCTTGCACTGGCTGATCTCAAACCTTTATCATTCTATTCTATAGGCTTATAGCTCGCTCCCGCTCCACTTATCTTGTCTCCCGGGCGAAAACTGATTGACTTATGCCCAAACACCCATTCCTCGCTCTCTCTTCCACCTACTCTCCCTCCAGGAATCAACTGCAACCACTCCCACCACAAACACTCTAAATCACACTTTTCTAGATCCTCATTTACATGAAACTCATTCTCGTTGACTCGTCATCAACTCCGACTCTGACAGTATAGAAGATTAGGCTATGCTTTCTCCACATCCTCCAAATCCCGCTCCCGCCCAGTCTCAAATGCCCAACACCCCATATCCGCCGCACTCTCCCCCACCGCAGTTCTCTCCCGCACACTCAGCGGACGGCGTGCCAAAGACGTCCTCGGCATGTCAGCAAAATCTGTGACTTCGCATTTGTACCTTCAAATCCGTGGTTCTCGGGTGAAGGACCAAATGTGCCTCGCCCCAATTGTCCCAAAGTTCTCGCTCACCGTTTGCGCGGGTCGTCCTCGTCGACGTCCTCTTTGACTTTCACGTTGTTGACAGAGGTGGTGGAGTCGGATGGGCAGTAGTCCATGCGCAGTACGAGGTTGATTTATCTACTCATGCTGCATCCCAACACGGGAGAAATGTTTGAATCCATGACAGTATATTCGCGGATCGTATGTAAAGAATGACATTGAATAGCTGAATGTACATGAAGCGCACCAGAACGATCGCGTACGAAGCATGGCGCGAACGAACGAGACTAGTTAGTAAGAACGTGCAGCCAGCAGCACACGATTAGAGCCATCCGGGTAAATAGGAAATCGAAAGTCTAAAACGGTATCAGAGCAGGTGTGTTAGTGAAAGTTTAAAAAGACAGGCAGTCCATCCATCATCCCTCGCTCGCTCACAACCTCTCGGTGAAGGCAACTTCGTCGCCATGCAATCGTACCTGCCATGGGAGGGTGCATACGTCGTGCCCGTCACGTTCACAACGCCAGAGTTGTATGTCATAGAACCAAGATGTCGGGACCGCGCTACGATGTCGTGGTTTGAGCATGATGTCGAGCTGGAGTGGGATGAGGGAGAAGGCGATTGTGCACCAGATGTACAAGAGGTGTTTCTCGAAGTTGATGTAAGCTTATTTGCACCCTGGGAGAACGGAGCGGGCGTAACAGGTTTGGGAGATAGTGGCTTTGATGAAGGGTAAGTAATATCCGGAGCAATGGAGCTCGTTTTGGATCCTGAGACAGCCGTCTGCGCCGAGTTCGCGAGACCACTGAGCATTAAGTTGGTCTTCGAGATTAAAGGTGCATTTAACCGGGTGTGATGAGGAGGGCAAAGCAGAGTCAGAGAGCGAAAGTGTAAACTGCTAGGAAGGAGCGGTTGTTGAGAAGAATGCTGGCCCAGCCGTTTACGGAAGTGAGTGAAGCAAGGATGGCAGCGGCTGTTGATAGAACGTCGTAGTTCTGTTCGGTTGCCTACGCAGACGATATCTACGTGTTCAAATATGTCAAACCAGGTGAGAAGACAGAATATGAGGCTTGTGGATAGTGCGTCAAGGAGAAGTGCACCGCCAGTCGACGGTTCGGACGAGAAGTAACGTTGCTGGAGAGTTGGGGTGATAAGAGTGAACAGGTGCTGCGGGAGTCTGATATTTGGTTTGGAGACGCGCCGAATTTCGGCGTGAAACACTAAGATGGTTCCAATGGACGGTGCTTGGACGGTGCGGTGGTTACTGGTAATAGCATAAGGAAAACTGAACAGTCACGTGGTTCGATTGTGTAAGCAACAGGCTTACATTGGTATCGGGTCTCTGAAGTATGGCTACACCCTCAGTTTCAACGACTAAGATTCAATCCTTCGTCATGTGATGTTCACCACTTCATCATGATATACCTCCACTGCGCGATTCAGATTCCAATGAATCCAATCCTTTGCACTTCAAATTCCAATCGTTGGTTAGCTGTCCTACAGATGTCCCGCTTGAATTGGTGCGTGCACAATCTCCTTATGTGATTTCCGTTGTGTTGATATGATCTAATCCAACAGTTCGAGACAGCTGTGTCGCAATTGATTCATTACCTGGAGTACAATTCGACACTGGATCTTGCGCTCAGAGATTAGCCTACGGTGTCACATCTTGCTTTCCGATTCATCCCTTCCAACCTCACCACGACCTCAGATTCAACCTTTGCACAACCGGCACTGTGCCCAGGCACGCCTACCGACCTCAACAGTCGTCTCTACCGCACGGCACTTGCACTCCTTGACACACTCCACCGTTATCTATGGGGAGCACTCACCCATTACCAGAAACGCGTACAGCATGACGTCCTTATACCGAATCCGAACGCGAGGCAAAGCTCAAGGAACGCTCCCAGTCTGCAGCGCATCTTCCCAGGTAAATGCTGCTGCCCTTGTCCCAGAAAGTCACCACTCACATATCACAGGCGTCCGCTCCGTGGTTGACCTCTGCAAACCCACACAGAGCAAGTACGAGACAGCCGTTTCTATCATCCTTGGGCGCAAGATTGATGCTGTCGTCGTGGGTCATTCACGACCTCTTCGATTGTCCGATGCATTTTCGTGGTAACTCCAAAACGCTGGTGCACCTTTCCTCCAGGAGTCTGTGGGTTGCGCTCCAGGACAGCAGTGAGAGTGAAGAGTTCGGGCAAAGTGAGCACGAACAGGCCGTACTTACTACTCATGATCATTGAATTGTTCGTTAACATAATTCCAGCCCTGGAACGGATGCTGCTGGGAGCCGCTGCAGCTTTCGCGGCTGGCTCCAATCTCCACGCCAACCGCGTCTTCTCGAACTCTTACTCTGGCCCAGCTACAGTTCAAAACGCAGGATGGGATGCTGGCCGATACGGTATTCCACCAGATATCATCGCTCAAACATCGCACCACTCTCTAGGCCCTTGTTTGCACTGCTGAGGCTTTGAATATGCCTGGAATAACCGATCCCTACGAACTATACAAGTACTTCCACCCCTCTGAGGTTGGCACTTACGTCGGCAGCGGCATGGAAAGTCTCACGCAAATGTTCAAAGACCGTCGCGAAGAGAAAGACGTTCAGAACCGGACCCGTCGCTGCTTATACTGATTCTGTCGGTGCTGATACAGCCGATATCAATAAGGCCGGCCATACTCCTACCATGGAATCGACTCATACACGTATACCATCTACCCGTTTCCCTAAAGACAAGGAACTCCCCCTCCCTCCTTCCACTCTGCCCCTCTCCCTACCAATGAAATCAAGACCACGAACTGACAACCGTCTTGGGCTATCAGAGGATCGGGGCGCGATGACAAGCCAACAACGCTCAGAGGAAGATCTGACGACAGCGTCATCTTCCCTCCCAACACCCGCACCAGCCCTCACGAAACGCCTGCATGCCCTCCTCGAGCTTCTTACCTCTGAACGTGCCTATGCAAGCGATTTGGCACTCCTCAGGGATGTGTATATGAGGTTGGCGTCAGGTGAGTCCTCCTCCTTTTTAATCTCCTTGCAAATTATACAAATCCTCTTTCTAGAAGCTCGAAGAAGCAAATCGACGAACGCGAGCGACTTGTTGAAGAAGAAAATTCGAGGGTTGAAGCCTGAGGAATATATATGGGGATAAGGTTATAAGTATAGGCTAAGAGATCATTGATATGACGGAGGTTGAACGTCTTGAGCCTTGAGGCCTGAGGACTGCTCGTGGGATGCAGTTTAGTACTTACGTCATATTTATAGTTGTACATACCCTCGATCCTGGGCCACGACTGGTCACTGCAGTCTAGTGATCGTATACCAGCAGGCAGCTGCCAGGGCTCGCCTTTCCTTGTAGCAACGTGTTCGAACCTTTGACCATTCAAGATGTCCTTAAAGCCAGACCGAAGAAATCGTTCCTGGGCCAGCCGTTCACTAGCCGCGCTCTTTCTTCCATTCATGCTAGAGGAGGCTTCTCCTGAACTCCTCCTCCTCCCGTTCCACAGCCGCAGCCTTAGGCCGGGCGGTACTACAGTTGCGGACAAGCAAAGTCACCAATTTTGGTGAGCGAATTTTCCTGACTTTAACACCTAATCTAATCCATTTTAAACATCGTAGATCTGTTCACAACGTATGCTAGTGTAAATTTGTACGAGCGGAATTTGTACAACTGTCAATTTGACCTGAGGCATGCCTGAAAAATTGGCGGTACCACAAAAAAATAGCTAAAAATCTGAAAAAATGCGGAATCAACTCCTTTCGCTGACCTGAATGTGATTCCAGTGTCAGAAAAAAGTTAGATCCAATATTTCGAGAGGAAAAAAAGTTGCATTGCAGACCACTTGAACCTGCAGCTGCACTCAAACATGCCCCGAGGCCGTCCAAAAAAGAGGCAAAGAAACATCGCAGGCCTCGATGGACAGCAACAAACATCTTATCTTGTCTCCAAAGCCTCGTTTACCACTAGTGGTGGGATGGTTAGAGCGAGTAGAAGGATTCGCGGATCCAGAGCTTCACCACTTTCATGCCATCCAGACGAAGAGGCATCAGGTTCATGTCAAGGTCCGCAGGGGAACCTTGAATGAATAAGGGTGGATTGATAGCCTCATAAAGATGCTTGAGCCAGTGCCTCATGCTGATAGAGTGATCAGTACGAGTACCCGAATATAAGCTAACTTCAGGCGTACCTTTTGTGTCGCTCAATGTATGGGTGAGCGGAATACATTAATTGCAAAATCAGAATCTGCCAAATGTGGATGGCAACACGGTTGTTGTAATACTGGCGATCCGATTTCGATACTACAACATGCTCTTGGGGACAGTTATTTCTTCGACATACTCCGGATATCAAGAATTCCAGGCATTGAGAGAAAACGGGAGATTTGCAGCACATATCATCGATCTCCGATATTTTGTCTTTCAAGATCGTTCGAATGGATTGTTGTAGCAGCTGGGTGACGACTCTACGAGAAGCTGTGTACCCGGATGAATGTTCCGATACCCAAGCGATGCCCTGGCGGATTTCCATCACGTTGTTGTGGAGGAACGTTCCATCTGGTATGAGAAACTCATCACCGGACAACCGCACGATGGAGAATAGTCTCTGAATACCCCTATGCTCCATGGGGTCAGGGAAGGTCGAAATCAGATAGAGCAGTCGCGCATAGGCGTGAAATTGTTGAAGGAACTGTTGCATCTCATCTACCGTGAAAGCTCGAATATCTGTGGTCCGAGAGAATATATGGTCCAGGCAAATGAGGACTGCTGGCTTGTTATTCTGTTTATCAAAGTTAAGCGCAAGATTTCTCAACGGCTCATGATTTCCGCGCAAGATGTTTTGAAACATCGATATCTGGATGTCGATCAGTCCAGCGGTCACTTTGAGACTGCTAATACGTACTAAATCACACGTGGTCAGCGTTGGTTTGTTCGTCTCCAGCTGATCAGCGATAGCCATGAAATGCCGCATTGGCTCATCAACAACGGATTTTGACGTGATTTTGAAGGAGCATTTGCGCCAGAAGTATTCCAATATAGTATCGGCCGCATGAAGAGTAGAATTGACGTTGCTTTCGTCCTTGATGAATGCCCGGACAGCTTGCAAGGGCCTGTTCTCTGACAAGTGAAGCTCTGCAGCCTCATAGTACATCGAGTGAGATTCAAGCAGTGAGGCACGAGCGTAATCAAGATCATAGTCCTCCAGAAATTCGAGTTGTTCATAAAATGTGGAAAAGAGGGGCAAGGGAGCCCTGCGCAATTGCTATTAAATAAAAATATTATGGAGAGTCTAATACTTACTGAGCGTTGTTCCTGATGCAGTAAAACAGTCTGCACACAGTCCATAACTCCGTCTTGGTCTCATCAGGTATATCCGTGCCATGGTCATGAAGGACATGGAGGGTCTTGTCAAACCGTCCAGCCTTGCGATGTCTTTTCGCTGCTTGCTCGAACTCTTGAGTATTCAAATAGGCCTTGGCAGCTTTAAGATCATCTCCTGCTCGAACGTAGCAATCCGCCGAGTTACGATAGTATTGAAGCTTCTGATTTCCTGTCGCGGTCGCCCTGCAATCAGTAAAGGCATCGGCAGCTACGTTAAAAGCTTTTTTTGGTCGCTGAGTGAGGCTACTCCGACACTAGAACGTGCGACTTCTCGGAATTGATATGCTTCACAAACCTTCACTTCACGACGAAGGTTGGCACGTTCGAAGCAGTGGATAGCCTGCAAGTAGCGCTTGTGCGAGAATAGTGAGCGCCCGAAGGATGCCCATTCTTCTGGAGTCGAGGAGACGGCTAGACGAGGGACATCGGTGCCGGGGGTACAATTCTCGATCTGGTTGCGAGACGTCCAGAATATCTGAAGGAAAATGTTATCAGATCGAGTTACGCCAACACGCTGCTCTCAACGTACACGCATCGCACTGATTTATCAGATTTGTCAACGATCCATATGTTCTTCCTTGCTCGAGTGATCCCCACATAAAGAAGTGTGAGCTGATAAAAGTAAGCCAGTGTTTGTTTCGAGGATCGGTGTGTCTACCTCGCTACAAACCCCCGCGTATCGCGCCTCATCTCGTTCAAAGTTTGGTGCATATCTTTGACCATCTACCCCATTGAGAACTATGCGCCATCGCGACAGATCTACAGCAGAATCCTCGAAAAAGTTGTACAGCAGCACCTGACCGAGGTCAGACATCCATCAGATAGCAAACTTAGCTTTCTCACATCATTGAATTCCAGGCCTTTGCTCTCATAAAGCGTCCTGCATACATATGTCAAGATGAAAACACAGCAAAGGTAGTCTCCATACGACTCACATAATTAGTCCAATTTGACCAACTTGGTCTCGTAACTTCTGACGTGCTGCATCGTCACGCACGAGAATGCCTAGATGCCTCGTCAGTGCATGAATGAAACCTCCAACCAATTACTTTACATTGCTGGGCTCCGAACTCAACGTGACTACCGCTAGAAGAATCCTGAGTAGGAAAGGAGGGATATCGTCCAGGCCTACTTACCTCGCCCCAAAGAAGAACTGTTCAGAACAAAGGGCATCTTTGTCCCAACCAGTAAAAAACACAGGCTTGAGCCCACCAACCACCTCTTTTTCTTGCCGGAAACCATCGATTGTGTTGGGCCAAAATTTTGTGATGGGTTCGATCACAGAATTCGCGCAGTTGACAATGCCACCATTCGATCTGTAGTTGATCGTCAATTGAAACATCGTAGGTTGATGAAGACATGCTCCAGTGGAATTGATCGAGGTATTTTGCTGCTGCTCTAAGATATTAATTCAGGTCCGATCTAAGTCACTGTCTGCTAACCTCCATGTGGTAGAGAAACGCTTTCAGATAATTGAACCTAAAGGAACTTCCTGCAGAGATTGTCTGTGCGGTGTCACCAGCCCAGAACAAACCGTCTGGATTCCCGCATAATTGCCTCAAAACTACAACAGAAAGTTCTCAAGTGATTTCTGTCAACGAGGGATGGTGTAACTACTTACAGAGTGCATCGATCAGAAGGATGTCTTGTACGTCGTCCACATAGCTAGTGTAGGTGGTCAGGTGCAAGATGCATTGGTGGGGACAACACGTACATATAATCAATATGTTGGCCAGGGAACCTCTGGCTCTGCAAGACCTTTAGTATCGCATGTGCACTGTTTGGGCATATATTGTGACATTACGTGGGTAAGAAAAAGGAATTGGTCGTACCGGATCTGCAACATCATGATGACGTCGCTGCCTCTTAATTTTCATATAATGCTCGAAGATGTCATATATCATTTCCCTCTGATTAGCAAAATTTGGGTAAGAACGATGAGGAAGACGGATGTAGTTTGGGCGATCGAGAACTCCTTGACAAGTCAGCGCGTGTTCGGAGCCTTTGACAATCCCTGTATGTATATTCAAGAATTGTCAGTGTCGATGTAATATAAATAGTACTTACCCATGAATTTGCTGAAAACCAACCACGGATCTGATGGGGTAGTGTCAGTACTTCATTGTCATCACAAGAGAAAATGATGCTACTAAGATTCTTAGTGAGATTCTGTGGAAAATGAGGCCAGTATTGATTCGCGAATACGTCATAGGTGACGAAACAATCTTGCGCCTCAGCATCGTCCACATTGAAGAAAAGTCCTGCGCTATCTTTCTTGCTTAAGATATCTGTTGCGACCATTTTCGCCAGCTACATAAACGATTAGCTTAGGAATTGTCCGGAGGACGGATTGGGACATACTCGATCGAAAGTTACAAAAAGGGGAAAGTGCTTGTCCTCAAGTTCGCTGTATTTCATGGGTATATTCATCTGTGATTCTGGCAGGTCGTCGAGATCAACAAGGCCCTCCTGAACACTTCGTGCCTTCATTTTTGCAAGTTCCTCCAGGGTATAGCCTGCTAACGCCAGAGATTCGAGAAGCTTTGTAAAATACTCCTCCGCTCTCGTAGCGAGCACTCTGGATTTGGCGACGAAGATTTGGCATGGCTTCGGCATGTCGACGGCACTCATTTCCCAAGCTCGCTGAATACCGAGAATCTTGAACAACATTGTCGTGGTTTTTCTAGTTGAGTGTGATAACTAACCCTACTCATATCAGGGGCAGGACGCTCACCCTGTGCCGCTGCGACCCAAGACGTAACTTGACGTGGTGCACTCGACAATATTTTGTTCTTGTGGTCTAAACCAGCATCGATCAATGAATGCGTCTCATTGGGGTAGAACTCACGTGAGCTTAAAGACGTGCTCTACGTCTTGGTTTGCGATGAGACTTTTTGCAAAGATGAGAATAAGTGGCGAACCAACTACATGATCGCTCACCATGCTGGAACGCCTAAAACAAGAGGTTATCGAGTCAATATTCGCGTGCCCATAAACCGTATTTATAAGCTTATTTGCGAGAATGTGACATATTTCTCCAAACTAGAAAACCGTTAGATGGAAACCAATTGTATAAGGATGGCAAAAATTCATACACAAGCAAAGGGTGAAGCTATGTCATGAGTCAATGACCGCACAAATGACAACTCAAAATACTCAACCATGTCTTTATCACTGAGATCAAGTGGGCTTCCTGAGCATTCTGGCTCAGGTTCAGCTGGTGGGAATGACGCAGGCAGAATCGTGCTGTCTTTAGAAAGGACGGGCCTATTCCGAAAGATACACCTTTGCAAGCAATGATTCACTGAATTGCATCAAGACCCGAAAAAGGTCCTCGCCTTCTATGATATTCTCTGCCCTTGCGTGCGAGATGGTTACCCAAGGCATCCCATACTTTGCCAAGTTGTACATGCGTATAAATGCCGTATACTTTGATTACTGGAGTTCATATGAGTGCTGATGACAGACGGATGTAACTGCTCGAGACAGTTCACCTTGTCTTTCGGACTGTCAAGACTCCAGTCTCAATATCATGCTCGATGTTGATGTAAAAACGACGTACCTTTCCATCCTGGTTAGGGACACAATTGATCTGGTACTGTGAGAAAAGGTCGGTCGCCTCGCTCTAAACGACGTACGTGAAATTACACTTACCACTAATTGCAGGTCCTTTGTCATATTGGCATCGTAGATGGGTATGCCTGCATCCGGCCTATTAAGTCGCTTGTGATTATCATTTGAAAAATGGCCATTCGAAAGTTGTCTGTGGAAACGATGAGATCATTGCAACGAAATTCATCAGAAGATAGACTTGATCTTCTTGAAGACGATCTTGAATGTCTTCTGATCTGCTCTACGGAATTCACGCAATTTTTTGTAGGCCTCCGTAGATATGAGGATTCGCCACTCTCCGAACCCGTCCGTGTTGTCGAAGTAAAGCGCAGCCTTCATAGACTGCACCATTTCGCACGCACCAGGTCGGTTTGTTAGGCTCTCGACATCCTCAGTCGACGAAACTTCAGGCGCAACATCTTCGGCAGACTTCCCAGTATTTTGGAGCAGTAAGACTTTATGTCGCCTGCCAATTCCGTCCTCCGGAGAAGCGAGAGGTAGAACTTACGGAGAGCTGTCAGGGGAAACGTCAAAAGTAGCGAATATACTCACCGAGAGAGCATTTTTCAGCTCTGCAAAAATGTGAGTAGACAATGATGCGGCAGCCTCGCTCGTGAGAGGCACAACCACACCAAGCTTCACGAAGAGCGATGTGTCGATGGCCGTATGGCCTTTCAGGTGATTGCGCTTGTACATTTTCTGAGACATAGGGTGATGACGACATATGTTTGACCGTAGCTTGTAATGCGGTTGCTCCCGAACTTGAAATCGTGTCCAGATGACGCAAGGCGGTTCTGAGGCCTGCCTCGTTGACTATTCGATCTTTGGAGAGTAGGTCCAACATGGTCTGTTGAACAAGAGAAGCTTGTGATGATAACGTGGTTATATGAAAAGCTGTGGAACTTAGACTTGAGCTATGTCAATGGTACAAAGAGCTTGGAGGACTCGGAAGTCCGAGTGCGAGTCTGCAACGGGGTTGTCCTTATATCGTCGAGCCGGCGCTTTGTCTGAATTTCCAAACAGGTTGAGGCGCAAATAGTATACCCAAAATCGTCACCTGCAGGCAACCTGAAGTCGTACATAGCGGTAAACTTGGACCCTCAAATGATCCCAGATTGTGAGTCGTGACAAGTTGAAAGTAGGTCACCGTGGCATTCCGGAATAAATCGGCTCTCTGTCTTTATGTAACAGGTCACCTTACACTCGTCTGGTCTAGACTGACCTTTCTTGGAAATAAGGCTACCGTTCGAGTATTCTTGCCAGTCGACATTCCTGATATCCGATTCCTTATCGGGATGTTTCCTACGCCATAGGGTATTGGGCATTTACTAAGGTCAGCTGGTCCACGGGCTTGCCAAGTTCATGAAACCTACGGCAAACGCCACATCCAGATTACATAATCTTCGTCTTTTCTTCTCAACGTCGTCGAAGTTGAACGCTTAAGCGCTTAGCGTTCGGCGTCAACGTCACCAACAAACGCTTAGCGTTTGAGTTTCGCCTCCGGCACGCGGTTAAACGCCTAGCGTTCTTAACTGAATGGATCTTTTTACCGTCGTCGAGACCGCTGAACATGAAGTTGACGTTGCATGTCGACTATCGTCGACTGCGCGTCTATCATGATCATATTATTGACTCTGGACGCTATGAACTTGACTCGGACGTTGCATGCCCGACTATCGTCGACTGCACGTCCAGTTCTTTCAGTGTTACCCAGGGAATGTCCCCTCCAAGGAAGATCCCTGCAGTGGAAACACATCTCGAGGACACCTTCAAAGCGATGCTGGACGAGCATATGGATATTGGTTTGGTGGCCTTCATTCTCTATCAACTGCGGCTCGTCGACCTGCGCGTGTGGCACCTCGTAAGTCACGCTTTGTGTAATACTGGAGTCTCGCTCTGATTTCCTTTCAGCCTTCACCGAACGTTCTTCTTAGTAGTATCTCCTCGTTCGTGCGCGCCGTAGAGCAACCACAAGGAGCTGTCGCCGTTGTTTCCTTTCACGGGTTGAAGCCGATTACTGTCAACGCTACTCACAATCGCCAGTCAACCAGGTCTCTTTTCTCTCTGAAACCAAGGATGTCTACCGACCAAGCCTGGCGGCGGATATGGCACTTTACAACACACTCCTATCACAAGTGACTTCCTTTACATCTCTCAGACGGCTCGTCTTCCGCGGTATGATTCTTCCACTCCATTGTGTACGAATTCCCACACTTGCGTGATTTGGCGGTTGTGCACTGCACCATTCCCTTCGTCCGCGCCCCTCCAGATATTGACCACACTTGCTTGACAATCTAAATTCTCGCCCTCCTTGACATTTGTGTTATTTCTCGATCTGGTAGGATATCCGAGCCTCCGAGACTTCGAGTCCAACATCCGAGCCTTCAACCATCTCAGGCGTCACCAAACAGGGCGGACCAATATATCTCCGCTGAAGCCTAGGCTCACGACGAGTCTCGGCAATCACTGGCTGCATAATTTACTGGTTGACAATAACGAGGGCTTGGTTCTCCACCCGCAACCACACCACTTCCGCACGGCAATCTCACTGCTTCCGGGACACATTAGGAGGACTGGAAACCCCTGGAGAAGGTTTCGGCGGGTAATCGCACTTTAGGTGCGTGATTGGCAGGCAAAATCACGGTCGAAACGTGACCTGGCTATTTCCCCAGGAATCAACCAGCAATATGCTCCCGACTCCCACAGTAGTGGAGGAGGGTTTTGTCTGCAACAAACGGTGCAGTTCTCTACCAAATCGTGCGTGGGAAAGTAAGTCCTCCCATGGGCCCAAAGTCAGGGTATTGGGAAGTCTGTGTGAGGTCTGCGCAGACTCCGCGTCCAGGTCGGTGTCTAGGTCTGTGTCAAGTCTTTGTCAGCGTTACCCGGGAGTTTTTCTGCAGTCCCTCCTGCCACCCTCTCTCGTTTTCCCGCCGCCTCCCTCGCTGCCCACCACCTATACTTGAACTGTGGGCGCCACATCATTCAGTCCAACCCTTCGATTGCCCAATATTCCTGGTGTACTGTGGCGCATGATGACTATTAGTCTGGCTGTGGTAGCGCTGTTGCACTTACGATATGTCAGAGTGACGTTTCATATCATTTGTATGCTCGATGTACTATCTATTACTGTGCTCAATATTATCGTGATTTTGGGCCGTAAAGGCGGTGGACAACGTTATGCATGGCGCCCCCGCTGTATCATACCATGTCGTGCATGACCGTAGTGAACGATGCGAATGTTATACATCATACTACCATGTCGTGCATGACCGCAGCAAACGATGCATCACGCAAGGCATGGTCATCATGTATGACCCGTGACTAACATCCATGCATGACAAGCATTCGTAAAATACACCAGGACTATATTTACACCATGCATGAATTACGGACGAGGATAGCAGTAGGACATGCATGAGGTCTAGATTCTAGACTACAGTAACAGTATTATCATGCATGAGAACCACAACATCAGGTGGACGGCGGGAATGACATAGTTGATGATCGGACGGGGCGGGATGCAACGAGAAAGGTGGCGGGCAACGAGGGAGATGTGGGAGGAACTACAGGCAATGAGAAAGGTGGCGCACAAACAAGAGAGATGGCGCGCAACGAGAGAGGTGGCGCGCAACGAGGGAGGCGGCAGGCAAATGAGAGAAGGCGGCAGGATAAGACTTCTCCCCACAAACGTACGCATCGTAACCAACCTAGACCGTAAACCGATCACACCAACTCACGATTCCCCTAGCGCTCTCCTCCTTCGCCCAGCCTGCATCAGCATTCATTCAATGTCTTGCTAATAAGAAACGAAACCAGGCTACTCACGTTGCGTGTCAATAGCAGGATCACCCCGTACAACAAACCCATGTTGGACGCCTGAAAACACCTGGAAATAATATGTGGATTTGCGAGCGACCATGATGTCTTCGGCACGTCGACGCGAGGCCAGTGGGAATGTGTGCTCTTCCTCTACATAAAAGAATAATAGTATTGGGAATCGGCTTAACGGCGATCATGAACATCTGTAGGAAGAAACTTTTACCTGCGCATGAGAAAAGGAGAGGTCCTGCGTTGATACGATGATTTGTGTTTGGACCTGGCGCACATCCGCGGTCTCTACAACCAAGCGGCGGCGAGCTTCGCGTTCGTCCCACAGACAACGATCAAACGCATCAAGTAGTTCGCACCAGTCGTTTACGCATTATGACCCAGGGGTGTACAGTGACCCTGCGTATTTGGCGAGTAGCGAGTCATTGGTGTCTCGGACGGACGCGAATACGGCTGCGAATGGGGGTGGGCTAAGGAAAACCTCATAGATGCCTATTACGTTCCCTCCATTTTGACATAGGAAAACGACTTGGACGGTTTTTTGTCGCTCGGACTGTCTTTCTTGTTGAATCTTGAGCATGATATCTATTGTACCACGAATCGCTAACACCGAGTAATCAACTAACTAGTAGGTCTGCATATCCGCCGCCGTTGTCTTCACCATTGCATTTCAATATGAATCAATTATGTCATCATCAGGACGTCCGAGGATCGTGTCCCTGAATTAACAAACTGCTTGTCATCATTTACGTCTATTTTTCCAACTTTGAATGAATGAAATAAGAGCGCAAGACTGCAAGGGAAACTCCAGGTCAGACCTTTATAGCGCGCCACGGTTCTATCTGACCGACTCGAGCCAGGACTCCTGCCACTGCGCTAGACCACTCGGATCGATAACCTCCTGAACCTGCTGGATCAGGGAAGGAGGAACATGCCCGATGGCGCCGGCTTCGTTCAATCTGCGCTGACAAATTACATTTCAAAGTCCGCAATTTATATGCGGCAATTGTAACGCCACATCCAGATTACATAATCTTCGTCTTTTCTTCTCAACTTCCATCGTCGTCGAACGCTTAGGCGCTTAGCGTTCGGCGTCAACGTCACCAACAAACGCTTAGCGTTTGAGTTTCGGCACGCGTTTGAACGCCTAGCGTTCTTAACTGAATGGATCTTTTCACCGTCGTCGAACGCTTAGCGTTTGACGTCGAGACCGCCGAACGATGAAGTTGACGTTGCATGTCGACTATCGTCGACTGCACGTCTATCATGATTGACGCTATGAACTTGACTCGGACGTTGCATGCCCGACTATCGTCGACTGCACGTCCAGTTCTTTCAGTGGCCGTTTCAAGCGGATTGCGAGCCTGCGAGCGTTGACGCACGAAACACTTCTCAACTTCCATCGTCGTCGAACGCTTAGCGTTCGGCGTCAACGTCACCAACAAACGCTTAGCGTTTGAGTTTCGCCTCCGGCACGCGGTTGAACGCCTAGCGTTTTTAACTGAATGGATCTTTTCACCGTCGTCGAACGCTTAGCGTTTGACGTCGAGACCGCCGAAGATGAAGTTGACGTTGTATGTCGACTATCGTCGACCGCGCGTCTATCATGATCGTATTATTGACTCTGGACGCTATGAACTTGACTCGGACGTTGCATGCCCGACTATCGTCGACTGCACGTCCAGCTCTTTCAGCGTTCCGCGTCTTTTTTCTCAAAATTCCATTTGCTTTTACCTTCTACCCAGCGGGGCGTCGAACGCGTAGGCGGGGTAGCCAGCCCATGTTAATTGGCGTGCTCTTTGAGCGCTGCGGCCATTGCGATAGCTTCTTGAAGCACGCCTGCAGGCGACGCAATAGCGTTTCGATGCGCCCTCCCCCTCTCCCCTTAGCCCCCATCCGCATTTAATTTTTTTGGGGTTTTTCATACAGTCCCTTCTATAATCTCTCTTTTTCCTCGCGCCCTCTGAGCTGCTGGCAACCAACTCCTAGGCATCACAGACCCTTTCCCCTGTAGCCCTTCTAGCCCAGAGCTGTATAAGAGGACGGGCGACCGCTATCCGCCCTAGTTGGAGTATCGAGCCCGCCCACCCTCACATGGGCATCGCGTAAGGAAGATTGTCGATCGTCCCAAGGCCTTTATCCTCCCCAAACGCGTCAGCTATATCACACAGGAAGTCTCTCCCTGAAGATTGCAGACTGGTTAGCACAAGGCCACGGCTACCACTCACTGCTAGGTCCGATGGCTCACAACCGCATCTTTGGTTTTGATGGACCGGCAGGGCTGAGGGAACCAGGGGCGGGAGATCCAAACGATCGAGAGAGATATGGTAACGATCCCGATCAACTGAAGCGGAAATACTCACATTGGGCGCTGCGAGAAACTCTAATCGACGGTTAACACGATGACGGACGGGCTCACACAGACGACCTCCCTCAGTTCCTTCAGGAGCTAGACTCGATTCAGCTCGCGCTCCGGTAGTGTTTGCGATGCATCCTACTCATTTCAGTTGAAGATGGCCGTACCGTATCTGAAAAACACCGCATCCACTAATACGTTGGAATTGGCCCGCGCGTCAGCCCAATGCCTGACCGACGAAGTTGCACATCGTCGGTGCACCCTCATCATTCGACGAGAGGCGACAGCCTTCGACCTCGAGACCCGTGTCATCTCATCTGGGCCATCGACTGCCCGTTGTGACGAGGACATGGATCCGCGTCTTGTTTCATGCTCTTCCTGCGGATGACCTGATGTAATGGTTCGTGAGACGTGACTGCTGAGGTGCACTGGATGTACCTACCGAGCGGCAATGTACAATAGTAACCACAGCGATCACACCTGAAAAGACGAGAAAGAACGAGGAAAGATCGCAAAAACGGAAGAAAGCTTCACCATTCTCGGGTCCAAACTATGGTCGTGCCGACCTATATGGGCTACCATGGTATCGACTTGGCACATCTCAGTCGTTTAGCCACTGTTGAGGCGAATCAGCAGCCGTATCAGAAGTAACCAACCCGGCGCACCTTGTGAAGTTCGATTATCAAGATACCTAGATGATTGTCGACGAATCCGCAAAGATGGATAGCGCCGTCCTCCAAGCCATGAAGATGGTTTGTATTCGCACAGAGTCTCTAAGCGTTGGTCATGATCCACGTCGCTGCGGAAAATTAGGCGTCAGGAGGCGGTGCGAAGCGTTCATTGATGACTTGCCTTGCAATGCTACAAGCGCCCTGACAAGGGGAAGTGGTTCCGCCATCCAACCTGAGCTTTGACAGATCGCAGGGCTAGAAGCGTTTTGAGTACGTGAAAAGGCTGCTCTAGGGTCTAACATACCTGACCTCAGGCATGCACCACAGCAGTGCACAGATGGTTGTCTTCTGCATGACCGATCGCCTAAAAGACAAGCTCAACGACCGTTTACCCAATGGTAAAGATCCATCTCAGGCTCACCTCTGTACACTCATCCAGACATCCCTGTCTCCCGGAAAATTTGCAGAGCTCTCCCAGCCCATCCCCCCTCCGACATGTCGCGCGACTTCCCGCCGGCACCCCAAAAACGAATGTGACCCCATCGGAGACAAGTTACTTGTACCATACATACTAGCTGTACTCTACTACGAGCACATATCATGGACCCAGATTTATCACCCGAACTACAGATATGTTCAAAGTCAAAGTGCAAAAATGTTCTCCCTCACGATGGCACCTGGAAAACATGTGAGAGGTGCCGAGAATATGACAAAATCAATGCAGCTGCTCGGAGGAAGAGAAAAAGAGAGGCCCAAACCGAACAGAGGCCTGCTCCTCCCCCTCCACTGGCACATATGGCTCCCACTGTGGTAGCTGGAAACAATGCAGAACATCCAATAGCTGTGGAGAGTGACTCGTCAAAGGTGATTTTACTGCCTTGGAATTATTGATGATTACTAACGCATTATGTGACAGGGAATCCACAGTCGAAGCCACAAAGATAGTCAAAGTCTCTTCATGGAGCTCCGAAGAGCTTTTAAGACTTCAAAGGAAATTTCCTTCTATGGACACTATACCATGCCCGTAGATCCACTTATGAATGAATAAGAACGAGTCAAAATGACTGCTTTTGAAATCTGGAAGATTCCAGGTGCTGTCAAGATGTCTCACGGAAGCAGATGGCCCGTCCAAGTCAAAAAGAAGGTGTCAAGCATCGTGATACTGTGGGGATGAAACGTATCAATTGTCATAGCGCTCTTGTTGTGTCGTGTTGCCAACGCACCCCTGATTATTGATCAGCGTACTTTGTCCATCCATATTGAGCGTCATGCCCAGTAAGAACTGGTTATGACGGGAAAGGACCGTATGTGTTGGGATGTGTTGATAAAAGTGATCGATCGTGAATAAAATACTAGCAGGGCACATTCCAGTTATAAAGTGGGACAACCCGCACATTTTCTATATGTTGGCGCGAGATCCCTAATGCCCTCATATGTTTTTTTTTGCGAAAACACATCAGAATCATGTAGTAGCATATAGTCAAACAATCTCGGTGCTATATCAGAATATGCTCGAATAGTCTCAAATATGATTTTATTGTGTATTGCATGCTTTTCACTCGCGTCTCGAAATATGCGCAGGTAGCATCGGATGTGATAATATTGTACAACTGGGAGTACTGAAATAACAAACAGCTATGAAAACATGTCGACAATGGGTGTGTGAAGGTATCGAAAGTGCGTTGGAAAGAGTCCGTGAACGGGGGAAGTCTAACGAGACTGAATCTGAAACATGCGGCGGAGAGCGGGGGAAGTCTAATGAGACTGAATCTGAAACATGCGATGGAGAGGAATGGGGTAAGTCTAATGCAATGTGCCGTCGTAGACTGTCTTGTCCCAAGCGTTGTTGGCAACCTGCACGCTGTGTCAAAAACACAACTGGCACAACAGAGACATGCGACTCACTAGCTCTGCTGCCTCGTTATCGTATTCCTGAAATTCACCATGAATGTAGCATGTATATACGGTGACAAAATGACTTACCTTGCGCTGGTCAGCAGAGAGATCCCCGTAATAAACACAAAATTCTTCTGTTGTCTTGTTGCTCTCGACTTGTTTGAGCCAACGATGCGCACATAGATTACTAGAAACTCGTAAGTAATGTGATTAGTGCAATTTGACGAGTGAGGCGTTCCTTATAGCAAGGATGAAATCCATTATTTCTCGGATTTTGGGAAGAACGGCACTTTGTGCCAGAGCAACAATATCAATGTCGGGTCGCTGCCGGCGCTCTATTCTAATCTCGTACTGCTGTTGCTGTTGCTGCGGTGGATCTGGAGGTTCGTCTGGGTGCGGAGGTTCGTCTGGGTGCGGAGGTTCGTCTGGGTGCGGAGGCTCGTCTGGGTGTGGAGGTTCGTCTGGGTCAGGAGGCTGCGGTGGATCTGGGGGTTTGTCTGGGTGCGGAGGTTCGTCTGGGTCAGGAGGCTGTGGTGGATCTGGGGAATTATTTCGCTGAAAATCAAAGAGTTAGCACTCCGTCCGAGTCAAAGATACTGATAGATGTACAGATACCTCTTGAACATCTTGATGCCCAACTCGTGCGCGTTTGTCACGCTGAGCAGTGCGTCTAGAATCTTCCTCGTCCCTAGCTCGTTTGACAAGATCTCGAAGTGCGGCCACACGACGAGCACTTGGAGGCAAGGACATTCTATCTGAGTTACTGGCGTTGCCGGCAGGTGCAGTGTTGCCTGCAGCCCCGATATTTGTTTCCAGTGGGATACTATGTCCCTGTAGTGCTCTACCAGATCGTATCCTCTCTCGTTCCTGTTCCGTAGTAGTAGCTTCTAAATGTCGGTGCCAGGTGGATTTCGAAACTTGGTGAGGTTGCCCGAGATTGTGCTTGCTGCAAACACAGACATAGAGCTGCCTGTCTGAACTCGAGTCGGGAGACATTCTAGAGTAGGTCAAGATCAGTTTGGTAAAAGTGGATGCGTGAATAGTACATACTTGTCATAGGAGTTGTCTTTGCGTGAGTCGGATGCAATGTGGTGCGTTCTTCGCGCGATACAATGCGATGTCGGTGTGATACGACACGATGTCGGTGTGGTGCTATACAATATTCTACAAAAACATACGAAGTTGGTGTGATACGACGTCGACGCCGACGATGCTAGTGCAATGCAAAACGACGATTTGCAGAACGAGACGAAGTTTACATTATTCAGCACATTCCAACATAGTACTAAACGGGTAATTCACATATCGTCGCATATAGTCCTTTCCCAGCCTTTCCCGTCACAACCAGTTCTTACTGGGCGTCATGACTCACACACACCATACTTTGATGTCACAATGCCTGCAGAGGCAACCGAAATCATCCGTGATAACCTAGAGCGGAGTATACCAAGTGCATTGGTACCGAGGATCCAGGGACTCTTCCAGAACATCACATCGAAACAAGTCCATTCTGCTTGGTCTTGCATGAGCCAAATCCTATGGAAAAAGGACGAAAATCAACTCACATCTGCAAAATTATTGCTTGATGAGCTTGCAGGGGACATAGATTGAAAAGGTTGATGGTGTCGAGCGTGACCTCTGCGAACTGTGGGTCTACCTTTGGGAAAACTGGTACCGAAGGGGCCGTTTTAACTTTTGAGCTATGGGCACGTTCGGCAGGTGACAGGATACCTCGACTAAAAACCACGATGATAATGGAGAGCCAGTAAGTGCAACAATATCATCAAACTTAGGCCAGAGAGCCGCTCACCACTTCATTGCCAGCTGGCGGCGCATCAAAATCGACTACATCACGCACTTCTCGAAGCCACGAGTGGATCTACTGATCTGGATCTGAGTATCAGATTCAATTTAATGATTATAGAATGCTTACTGTTCTCGAACGCAATGGCTCGTCATCCTCCGTCTGGCAGATAATTGTCTCAGCCGTGAACGACGAGAAAATTCGTCTCGATCGCGGAGCCCAACGACCTGGGAAAAAGGGACCGCTACTAGCGCTATGTTTTATCGTGCTCGTTCATCATCTCAGTGACCACATTCACAATCACTCTAATGACAGCTTAATCCCTCTAGCAATTACATTATGTCTTTTTATTCATTGCCATTGTTACATACTATACTTAATAGACATCGTATTGATTGTCTTCAACGTTCTCAGAGAGACTTGAGAGGACGAAAAATAAACCGTCATAGCCTGTTTTGGATGCCGGCGGGAAGTCACGTGACGTGTCGGAGGGGGATGAGCTAGGTGAGCTCGTCCCTATTTCCAGTGGAGGAACCAAAGGCCGTGTCTCTCGTCTCATTTGCCAACCACCCCTTCTCTGCTGGCCGGCTCCCTTTTTTGCTGGCTGTATCCTGATTGTATGCGATCCTGCCAGACTAAGCAAGGACAATTAACTTGTACTTAAGACGGCTACAGCTGTTGACCGCCACTTACCGAGCATGAAGAACACCTCAATGCCTATACTTGGTCTTTCTTGTCGTACCAGTCTCCTCTACTCGCCGTTTTCGCACTCTTGCCGTCGTTAGCTGACATTGGAGCTCGCCGAGACTTATGTAAGAATAGGAGCGAGACGTGTGTTTCGCTAGGATCGAAGCACGCCTCATGGAGGAACCTCACATGGAACGCTTACATTGTACGAGAAAAGGATTCCCAGTTATTGCTAGCATAATACTACGTAAAATAGTAAGTATCGCCGTGACAGACTCGGAATCCCGCTAAATTTTCTATTCTCTCCCAGCCTTGACTCCAAGTCAGGCCCCAGGCCACTTGGGCCGCACTCAAGCCTCAGGCTGAAATTTAACCGTTTCTCACTGGTAGGTCGCAGAAATACTAATAGTAGCGTCGTTGCTGGCTCTCAGAGCGTCAAATTTTCTCCGACTTTCAAAAGCGGAGTCCGAGTCAGCCGTCGTAGTGAATGGCAATGGACTTTCTCCGAGTCAGGCTAGTACTCGGAAAGCCCTCTCGCTTGCCACCCCTGCATGACTTGTGATGAAGCAAGAGCCTTGGATGACCAAGCCGACGGTGTGTGTGCCATCACTACTCAAATAGTTTAGAGATGACATTATGATACCGTTTCTAGGTCAGCGTAATGATCTCACAGATTCTGCGCCATGAGTCCTCATGGCATGCGCCGAGTCGCTATCTGACAATCAAGTGAGCATCACAGCGCTTCGCCGTCTTGTCTCTTCCTGCAAAAGTTAGGAGAGTTGATTGATAGGGGCACCATTAGCTAAGCATGTTCAGGCACTAATTGTCTGCCATGTTCAATGATATTCACAGTGTGTTGCATATGACATTGCAGTATGTGTTTTTCAAAACTTGGCTTCGCTACCTTTACCGGCACTTTTACATCCTAATGAGGTCAAGGGATGTGACATGTCACTCTAGCCAGGGCCTGCCGCAGCGCCGTTATATAAGCGGTTTGCCCTCTGCCCTTTGTCTAAGAATTGTCGCACCATGTTAACCCTACCTCCCAAATCCTTGTCTACTTCTTCCTCCTTTCACTCAAGTCGCACCTCGTACACAAAACAGCCAACGACTCGGAGATCAGCCAGATTGGAATTTGGACACGAAGTTAAACCAGCGAAGGACAGTTCTGCTTCACTGAGAGCACTGCATACAGCTACGCTTGCTGCTTCCTACGAGTGTATCAGCTCAGTTGAGTTGTCTGCTGGATAGTTTCAGCGATTTTGCCCGGGACAAATCCGAAATTTCAACAACAGGTACGTATTTACTAATCTGAACACATGAAATAGGCTGATACTACTTCGTCTTGAAGGTGGACGCATATGCGAAACGGTGCTCACTTTCATTGGGAAGTCAGGCCGTAAGGCAGAGTGTGCGGTAAGCACAAGTTTGCTACTACTAATAGTGGCGTCGATTTCATCATGATTTATCTCAGGAGTTTTCTGGTATCAGGCCCACAGAATACGAACTGTTGGCACGCTTTCTCGAGGAGAGCGGACTGAAACCAAAGTGAGTCCGAGCCTGACAGTCACTAATTGGTTCTTACGTTGCGTGCTACTGTGACAGGTTGAGTTACATCGCCGAGGAAAATACTTTGATAGTAGAAATGCCATCCGCCATTCATGAAGCCCCATTGGTACCATTCCACACCGCATTTATATGTTTTTTCCGGTCCATCGACTTCGACCGCTCGTTACTTAACGTATGCGTACTGTGCAACACAGAGGCGTCCTCGATCAACCCTATCATTCCGGACTTGAGAGTTTCCATCCAGGATCTGTCTAACACCACAAAGAAAGTCTACGTCTCTGTCCTCGGAGAGACTGCTTTTTCACAAAATCGACGCTCTTTATTCAAGAAATTCAAAGACGCGATAAATCTGAACCCCAGTCTATCGATGGTGATCATGGCCGAGATCGAGGAAAATACCCCATATCGTTCACCAAACAACAGGTCGCGTGCGATGGCTATGTCGCGGGAGACGTCGCCACGCTCTTCGGACGATTTCAATCACGCTACAGGCACACTACCGGCCCTCAAAAACCCGGTTAAGGTTGAGGGCCATACGTGGTGCTCGATAAAATCGATTCGATTTAAAGTATGGGTACGCGGGGTAAAGCCTATCAATCTTAATACAACAGACAGGAACTTGGTCGCGTCCGGGGTAAGTATTTATTTCTTGTGTTCTGACAGGTAGTATATGACTAACTTGTGTTTGTTATAGACTTTATATCCCGTAGAAGACATGGATGCGGTACATGTCATGATTCAGAAGGGCGTTCGGGTGGTTAGGGAGCAGCTCATCCATCTGTCTCAGATAATCAACCCTAATATCAATGCCAATGCTATGCGAGCACCCCCCTTTATCCTCTACAACAGTGAAATTGTCACTACGGTTGCGGGGGCTATGTCCGAAACAGCCCACCGTCGCTACATGGCGTGGTATACGCAGCAGCGTGTAATCGAACTCGCCAAGCACGATCCCCATGCCGCGCACGACTACTTACAGGAGCTTCCGGCCTTTCATATGACCCTTCGACCGCGCCTCAAGCGCAGTACCCCTGGACTAGATGTGGTTCAATCTCTCCATATACCCCTTGAATCAATCGTCCATCCTAAGCGTGGAGGTGTCACTAAGGGGCGTACTACTGCGAGTCGTGGTGGTGCGACGCGCCGTCGCAGAGGATGATATATCATTTCGTATCACGTTACCACTATTTAGTGACTCGGACTTTCACCTCATCATCTTACTCTGTTTCGCATTTTGCTATAGCTAGTATTATCCTAGTTTTCATCGTTGTTGTAGCTTTAACCATGGCCAGAACTGTTCTGCAGGTTCTCGTATCTTTGTTCAAGAGAGCATATGGGAAAAGTTCTTGGACCAGTTCACAGAGCAGGCACGCGCGATCAAGGTTGGTGATCCTTTTTCACCCGACACGTACCGAGGGCCACAGGCGTCTAAGACTCAATTTGAGGTTCGTGCATCTACTCTCATCATAAAACATAATTTGACGTCCATAAAGCGCATCATGGGATACATAACCTCGGGCAAGAACGATGGTGCTACCTTACACATTGGTGGCAAGCAGATTCGCCGAGAGGGATACTTTATCGAGCCAACAATTTTCACGGAGTGCCAGCCCGACATGAAGATCGTCAGAGAAGAGATATTTGGTCCTATCGTGTGCATCATGAAGTTCAACATCGAAGATGGTGAGATTGCACTAATGCACGATCATCGTATCCCTCCCTAACAACTTTCCAGAGGTTGTTGAACAGGCTAATGATACGTCATACGGACTTGCCACATCAGTGTTCACCAAAGATATCGACAGAGCAATTCGTGTTGCACACGCTCTCGAAGCCAGCGCTGCTTCGTTATCTCATCTCGCGCGTTCGTGGTGTAATGACGCCTGGCAGATAAATTGCGCCAACCAGACTGAAATATCGATGCCATTTGGAGGCTTCAAGCAGTCAGAGATAGGTCGTGAACTGAGCGAGTACGCTTTGGAAAAGTAAGCTTATGTCCTTCAAAATGACATCCTACTAATAATACTCGATTTTTTGCTTAAATACTTCTTTTGCGATGATGAGAGGTCATCATCTTTCCCTTCATTCGCACCCTGAAATTCTAGGTTGCTTCAGATAACTCTAAGACTTGTATCCTCTTATCATTTTATAGACATGGAATTGGATCCCACACGTTCCAACCCCCTGGATGCGCAGCGTTTCGACCCGCTTCGGCGTACCCGCATATTCAGTATTTCCTTTGGTTTCATTCCTTAATATTATCGCTCATCTCCGTTCCATTCTTCAGAGACTCGTCTCGCTTTTTAACACCGGCGCTTCAAAACTGATGACGGGGCAGGGCCCTTGCGTCAGGACCGACCGACCGAGCGCGCGCGCGATGTATGGCCGGACCATAAGGTTGCAGTTGATCCTCTGGAGGGGAGAGGCTCTGATCTGGAGGGATCGTGCTCATCGGCGTCCCTGTCTTTCTTCGACCTCCGCGCGACCTTGAAGGATGTAGGATTGTCATATTTTTCAGCATTCAAGAGCAACACTCAGCCGTTGCTACTTGCTGTTTTCATCATCCACATCCTTCTGCTTAAGAGTATCTCCGTCCAGGATCGAGCATGACGCATGGAACTAATAAAACCTGACCTTTCACGTTGTTGATGAAGTCTTTCCTACCTCGCATCCTTCAAGCGACGGAAGCAGTCATTGCAGCAAACAATGCATCCCTCAAACATTGATATTCGTTATTCCTTTCTGTCTTGCGTTATCTTTCCGAGCATCCAGCTCAATCGTTGACTGAGATTTTGGGACCGCTGTGGTTTTTAGTGATGCGTTGTGTAATACGACTTGCATCGCTAGAAAGACACGACTGCTAGTCGAGAATCAATTCACTCTGCAGTCATGTGAGAAGCAGTACTGGAAACGGTATGTACATATGAATGTAAGTACTTATGCTACCGCAGGAGCCATGTTTGTAATTGTCTTTGGAAAATATAGGAATTTCAGAACGGGACTTTCACCCTTCAACTCTCATACCTGTGATTCTTATCATACGGTTCGGTGCATATGTATTTCATCTCTAATTGCCCTACTGACTCGAATGATCCAATCGTCGTAGGAAGCAAACCGAGCCCTGTAATGAGGAAGCGGCCACTAACAACGAAGCCGAATGTTCGAATACAACGTTAGAGTATGTGCGAGATCGAGGAACGCTGCGGTACGGTAGACAACTGTCAAGTTGGACTTCTAGAGCCCATTCAAGGAGTGTCACTCGACCCTAAATTAAATCCATGAACGAGTAGTGAGCGTCTTGACTTTTCAGCGTACCGCACACAAACCTCGTCAGCTATCGTCGAGTAGCAAATGAACGCACCATTTAGCTCGGCCACGCTACAGAGTTCAATGTGAAAATGCAAATCTACGATCCCAGGGGTCGACCGATCAGCGCTCAGCAGTCACCCACGCTGTGAACATCGATAACCTTCTGAACCTGCCGGATCAGGGAAAGAGGAACATGCCCGACGCGCCGGCTTTGTTCAATCTGCGCTGACAAATCAAGTTTCAAAGTCCGCAATTATATGCGGCAATTGTAACGCCACATCCAGATTACATAATCTTCGTCTTTTCTTCTCAACTTACATCGTCGTCGAACGCTTAGCGTTCGGCGTCAACGTCACCAACAAACGCTTAGCGTTTGAGTTTCGCCTCCGGCACGCGGTTGAACGCCTAGCGTTCTTAACTGAATGGATCTTTTCACCGTCGTCGAACGCTTAGCGTTTGACGTCGAGACCGCCGAACATGAAGTTGACGTTGTATGTCGACTATCGTCGACTGCGCGTCTATCATGATCATATCATTGACTCTGGACGCTATGAACTTGACTCGGACGTTGCATGCCCGACCATCGTCGACTGCACGTCCAGTTCTTTCAGTGTTCGGCGTCTTTTTTCTTAAAGTTTCATTCAATGGTGCCATTGGCGAATTCATGACTTCGACTCATTTCAGGTTGATGTCGACCAAGCGGTCATCTTGAAGCCTGGCTGTGGGCATCATACAACCAACTATAAACTTCCGTACAATAACGATAAACTTCCAGAACCTGATGTGGAAAAATCTTGTCATGAGTATTCCTCGAGTTCTTAGCGGTCTGAGGGTCACAGTTATGATTTTGAAGGTCACAAACATCATGTTTTTATTTTGTCATCTGTATCTTATCACGTGTTCTTGCGTCACACACATGTATCTTGTCTTGTCACGTTTTATTGCGTTACTATTATTTGGAAATCATCACAGAAAATCGTTGTAATATTTACAAGGTCAATGTTACCTTGTTTCGCAAGGTAATGACATCATACATAGCGGACTACACAGAACCCATATAAAGTGTATATAAAACTTGACACGTAAGCCTCCCCTAAAAATACTCTCACCCGTCACTTCCACCATGCTCAGGAGGTATTTATGCTCGAAGCACGTCCTGACACTACAGCGTTGTACTAGGCAACTTTTGAACAAGGGGAAAACGCGATTATTCCACCCTCCAACATCTCTTCCCATAGCCACTCTGAGTCAGCCAATCTGGGGGCGCTTCTGCGCCCCTTCAGTGTAACAATAAGGCTGTCCTTATGGGAATTCGGGAAGATACGGATGGACTCAAGGGCGGGGCAGGGTATACCAGCACCTGCAGAAGGCTTCTGGATGGGTAACAGAGCCGGGAGTGCATTTGGTGTGCGATGCAGCAGCAGATGAAGGAGTGTGGGAATAGTGTCGAAGAAGAGAGCGAATGTGTTCACTGGTACGTTGATGTTGTAGAGCGACAATTCCTGCAGTTTTGGGAACAAGGGATGAGTTGTGCAGTATTTCAGGAGGTTATCAGCTTTGTCATCTGAACCGTCATCCTGGGTGGGTGAATATGTGGCCCGGGCACCAGATAGCTTTCGACGCTCTAAACCGAGTTTGATAAGGTTAGGGGCATGAAGCCCACTAAATAGCCCGACGTCATATCCAATACAACCATATCCATAGTGAAGCTCCTGAAGCTGTGGAAGTGATACCTGGCCTGAAAGTCTAGTTAGCGGGCCAGAGACCCCAAGCACAAGTTTTTTCAGGCGAGGACAAGCTGCAAGGATCCCTGAAAACTCATCAGACGTTGGCCTGACTTCCCCGCTATGATGGGAGAGCTCCAGCACCTGGATAGAGTTACTGATAGTAGGTGACTGATTAGGGGTTGCGCCGAGAGTATAGCGAAAGAAATTTGTCCAGTTCAAGTGAACGCCGTATAGAGTTATATTTCGCAGTTTTGGAAGAGGGGGGGATTGCACTGGGGCATCTTGATTTGTAGCTCCGATCAAAGCAGCAAACATGTTCCCTTCTACCATCCTCATTGCACCTGGACAGAAGAGCCAGTAGTGAGAAAGGAAGTCGTTGGTTCTCTTGAGCTTTATGGACTCAAGGCGCAGAGCGCTTGAGCTCTCTGTCCTGGGTTCATTGAGAAGTTGGAGGGCGCTATAAATTGGCATCCAAGTGTCACTGATGATTTCCAGTGAACGCCATCGATACACCTCAGGCAATAAAAGGTTGAGAATAGCGGGCATACAGTCGGCATATTCGAACATTGTTTTAGTGAAGTCGGTTTTTCTTCTCCTGAAGGTAGACATTTAGACAGCCGTACTAGTAAGCTAGATAGATGTGTCTTACATCATTTCCTCAGTACCTGACATTGGTCCTTGTTGAGCTCTGATAATAATATCCACGGAGGACCGTCCTGATCTTGTGATCATTGTGGTCAATGGTGTCAAGCCCCCACTGGTTTGCTTGCGGATGACCTTCTGAAGATCAATAACAAGACTTGACCACAAGCTGTGATTGCAGAGCGCTACTGTTCTCCAGTGCAGATTCACAGATGCAAGTACATGTGGCATTGCAACGCTTTGAAGGGATTCGTTGGGTGCACCATGTGCAGCTAGCATAAATATTTGAGAAAGGGTTTCCACGGGAAGTTTACCAACATAACATGATTGGGGAATCAAGTAGTCCATGGGGGATAAAATTTTGGGCAGGGGAGCGACTCAACTGCTCATTGTCAGTCATATTTAAGCGGAAAGCCTGAATATGTATAGGTGGTTCCGCACGGAAAATAATACAGAACAAGCTTACCACATGCGGATAACTGTATGACCCGGAGCACCTTGAGCAAAACAGCTAGAAACCCGTAAATGAGTCAATGGATTCAAGCGAGATCTAGGCTGTGTCATGTGCAGTACTAGTCGCGTCCCGGAGCTCACCCATAATAATGTCTAGTGTGAGATTTTCAAGGTGGGTAGTTATAGATCTAGCCAAGAAGATGCTTTCCTCCTGCCTGATTTTCTTCAGAAAGTTGATAGTTTCATCAATGTCTAATTAGCGCGGCGCTAATAGAAATCCAAACTTTGCGCTTTGTCCCTTTTAGGCACGACGAGGAAGGCGTCAGAAATTAGAAGAGTAAGGCCTCCCGGGCCGATCGCTGCGGACAAAAAGTGAATATTCTGGCTTCTATCTTAGTTCCAGTCCTCCAGTAGAAGTGCCTTCCGTTGGTGCTGATTGATCTTATGGCGCCCACATATATATCCGATCCATCGCCAATGACAATTGAATTTGAAGCTTGGGCTGGAATGTCGCACCGAGTGCCGAGAGGAGGTTCCAAGCGAGCAGAATGCGTGTCAAAGATTTAGGTTTATGCTGAGTGAAATGGCCAAATAAAATGGTTATTGAGTAGGCGTACATAACGACCAATTGATCATTAACATCACTAACCATCCAAGGCCGATTGCAGCGTAGATCAGGAGACGTTGGAGCAGTGTATCCGTGATTGTGTGCCCGTGTGCCACGAGCAAGGCAAAGCGATAAGGAGCATTCGCTACCTTCGGCAGAAGCCGCACAATTCCGTGGCATGCAAGATCAGCAGAAGCAAAAGCTCCTGTAGTACGGCCTCAATCTCAATGTTAAAGTTAATGTATAGTAGACGTCGGGAGCGAAGAGATGTTCAGCTGAGTTGACCAGAAGGTCAAACACCGCGCAAATCCAGGGCATACTATGAGATCGCCGAAAGCAGGAGCTCCTTTGGTACGGCCAGAAGGCCGCGATCTGAATGCTAATATCTCAAGATCCAGTTCAAGTTGTTGAGCGCCTGCCAGGTCCCTTGGATGCGTGAAGTCATTGGCGTGCGACCCAGGCACGGTTTGGTTCGAAACGGTCGCTAATGCGACTTTTGGTGGATGCCCAAACTGCAAAAATTACAACATACCCTGACCAAGGCTGTTGAGTCCCAGATAGAGGTGTAGAGGAGACAAGTGGATGCCGCATGGATAGCAAAATGTGAGGAGTTTGGTAGTGCTCTGTATTCAAAAGCGCTGGGCGCACGAACTAAAGTTTCTGGATCGCTCAACGATCTGAAAGCTGAGAAGGTCAGATATGAAAGCGCTGTGAACGCTTAACGTTTTTAACTGAATGGATCTTTTCACCGTCGTCGAACGCTTAGCGTTTGACGTCGAGACCGTCGAACATGAAGTTGACGTTGCATGTCTATCATGATCATATCATTGACTCTGGACACTATGAACTTGACTCGGACGTTGCATGCCCGACTATCGTCGACTGCACGTCCAGTTCTTTCAGTGTTCCACGTCTTTTTTCTTTCTCAAAATTTCATTTGCTTTTACCTTCTATCCGGCGGGGCGTCGAACGCGTAGGCAGGGTAGCTGACCTGCTTGAACGAATAAAGGGGCCTTCCAAACATCATGGTCGCTTCTTGGCGACTCTCGTCAAGCCTAGGATAGACTACGCACATCAGGAAAAACTCGAAATCTTGGGAGCCCTGGTGACAGCTACATAGTGCTATATAGCCGCTGTAGTAAGATGTAGGCAAGCAGGCCACTATATAGTTCTACATCAGCTATGTAGCTGACAGTCAGGCTATATAAAGCTACAGGAGGTGCTTCGAGTCGAACTAGTAAATACTTGATCCTGTAGCACACACTTGTATTACATAGTACTATATAGCTTGTAGTAGTCATCAGGGAAAACCTCCTTACGAAAATTCTCAAAATCGCTTATACTCATCAGACAATAGTTAAATAAGCGTGTCGCTCACTGAACAAGTTTACAAAGAAGCTGGAACAGAGCTCCAGAACGGTACTACCCGTCCATTCACGAGGTGCTTACTGCGCCGAAATTTGGAAAAAGATGAACGCCCCTGCGGATGTCCGAGACGCTCTCCATGACGCATCAAACGGCAAATTTTGTACAGCTCATCATGCCATGGGTTGCTGGAAAGATGTGAACCATTCCACATAAGCAAGGTGGGCGGGTGGTTTAGCAGGTCCAGCAGGGAATAACACATTCGTAGCTTGACTTGTCAGCGTGAAGACGACACGAACTTGCGCAGCACAGTATCCTTTTGGAATCAAGTCAGATTAACGGCCGTGTTCACACAAATGCAAACGCACCATCCATGCCCAACGGTTGCTGAACCACTATATTTCAAACAATGCACTACGGTCGCTTTTTGAGTCACACAAACACAAGCTAATCATGGTCCCAACCGTTGACAGTAGGAATGCGCGCCAGGCCATAAGTCGACTCCACATCCAGTGTCCAGTGTCCACCGCATTATGAGAATTCAAAAACTTCAAAGTCCAATGATTACTCATCAAGACGCATGCCATCGGTTCCCACGGTTGAACTTTTCGACTTTTCAACATGTTTCGCTTGCTTCTTGCAACCACTATTAATATTGACATGACTTACTTGCATTTTGCTTGTCCTCTATGTAGCATCTGCTTGACATTTTTTCAGGTCCCGACACTGAAACTGGCTACTACCAGACACACCCTCACGAAATGGTAACATCGCTGGTGAGTACTACCAGACACGCCCTCACAAAGTGCAAAAGTGAAGGTAACATTTCACTAATACAGGATGCAGCATCAGGGTAATGAATCAGCTGCCAGTGACGGCCATCGCACCATACCACGACCGACGCCTGCGGAATTTCGTAAGCTAGTACCTGGTCCCGAAAGATGAGGTTAGCGAAAGAGGCCTGGCGCGACGCATGCGAAATCAAAGGTGCCAACGTCAAATTAACACCTCCAGTGGTCAAAATCGTAAGTCCTCCGTTCTTAGTACATGACTGGTCTGATTTATTTATATATTATGAAGCTCTTGCGGCGCACATCACATGTGCGCGGTGAACTCAAAATGAAGATGCGCTCACTTATGAGCTCGTTTTTTGGGTTCCAGCCAAGTCTTTCGAGGGACGTGATAGGGCAAAACCGAGACCTGGCAGAATCTTTGAAAAATGGTTCAGCATTTGCCTTCAAGGTACGTAGCACAGTGGCCTGCATGAGCTTTTGAGTCTTGACTGTTGGATAATAGGACTGGACATCGACAGGGCTTTATAAATCCGAGCTACTGCAAGACGGTAGCATCACAGGGTTCGGTACGTCGCACTATATTTTCGCAAGTGCCAACCTAACATCTGTGCTTTTAAGTTCGCATGCAGGTGTCGAAGCCCTCACTCTGCTGTCGGCTGCATCCCGGATTGGTGACAAGGCTTTTGATGATGCGATTCGCGAGTACCAACTTGAGGAGGAGGAGGGTGCAGAGGCTAACAGGAGTTGAGGCTCATAGATGTGAAGAGGGCGCGGAGGATCGTGCAAGGCATTAGTAGAATCTGTCGGTAGCGCTGTGTTATGTATCTGAATTCATTTTTTTTCGTGCTATTTTGTGTGCTACTCTATTCCTCTATGTAGCTGCTGGTAGTTCCCTGTAGTAGGTAGTCCTACGAAATACAGGCTACTACTGTAGCGCCTGTTAGCGCTACCTGATTCTACATAGCGCTATATAGCACAATATAGTTACCTCACGTTCTATATACAGGGCAGGTAACAACAGAGCTACACGGTCTATCCCAACTATATAGTACTATATAGCCAGCAATGTTTCTGCTGATGCAGCAGCTTTAACTTCCTCATTTTCTCTTGCAACATTATCCAAGTCAGCTTCGATCTCCGGTCCCCTATCCAACCTCACCTTCTCGCGCGAATTGAGGACGGTTCCTCATCATACTGACTCTCGAAATCATCAAATGAGCCATCCATAGGGGGCCAGGTGAAATTGACGCGGCCCTGCCGCGGTCGTGACGCGCCTGTGACGCGGCATATGTGACGAACAAATTCCTATGTACAGATCCTGTTCACACAACTTCATTTGAATCCTCGTTAATGATCAACATATGAGTGTCTGCCTGCGTACAGGCTCTATAGTGCTGTATTCACCTCTCACCAAATTTACAGTGCTTGTCCTCTGACCACACTACTACTAGTATGCATCTTGCACGTCAGTCCTGTCACATTGTTGCATTACCTCTAATTCGTTCATCTATGTTGGTTTTCAGACGCAGTGTCAAGTGTTATCTCACTGTGTCAAGCCTCGACCTCACCTTGTCAAGTTCGATCCACTCTCTATACTCTGCACCACCACGTCAAGCCCCAACCATGGCATGTCAGAAGCCTCGTTTAGGCTGGGTCAAGCACCACTCACACCACGACAAGTTCTCCCAAATATCTTCGCAGTCTCTGTACTAATATCAACATCCACACTCTATGCCGCGTCAACCATAGCACATACCGCGTCAGTGCCGCGTCACATGCGTGTCGGTGCCGCGTCAAACCTCCTCCATGCCGCGTCAGTGCCGCGTCACACGCGCGTCACGCCACGTCAAACCTCGTCAGTGCCGCGTCACCTGCGCGTCACGCCGCGTCAAACTTCATTCATGCCGCGTCAGACCTCACCACCTCAACTGTCACACTGTCCGTATAACTTAGGTATATTTTATTTTAGATGCGTCATAATAATTGATATTCTAACAGTGTTCCTTTTCATCCTGACAGAATTAGACGTCGTACACTGTAATTGTCCATAGGCAGTAATAAATTTATTTTACTAAGCATTCTTTCGTTTTGTCTCCTCTGAGAAACCCTTATTATCGCGCAGATGGCTTGGGCTGATCTCATGATAAGCTATCCTACCAACAGCTTCGTGGCTGACGTCGACCTCGAGTGTCTGACTGCACTAGAAGCAAGGATGTTCGAGGGTTCCGAAGCAGGACCTGCAGGCAACCAGCAGTGAGGTTTGGATGCTGGCCAACATCACACACGCCCATCACCAACAACAGCCACCTTTGATTTGGACTGTCGAGTCGTCGACCCTTCGAGCCTTGACCAAGATAAAAAAATCCCATTCCTTGCAGAAAGTAACGATATCATGCATTTGAGCTGAAATAATTTAGTATGTTGTGTTTCTTGTGAAGTTGCGCGAAAGCTTCGAGAGTTTGTTGACTTTGTTTCATTGAAAGGGTGTTCGTTGGTAGATTGTCGATACGTTCTAGAGCAGCGCACGACAAAGGTGGGACAGAATTGATCAACAAACTCATGGTAGCACACAGTCTAGACTTGGTCTAGACGCACTACTCTACTGAGTATCACCGGCGCAACCAGGACCTGCTGAAATTTACACTCCGTGCTTCGCCTGCCAAATTTCTCCGAGATCTACTACGTCAAACACTTACATGACAACATTTCAGACGTAGTAACTTAGACTGGTTACGAGTCTAGGTGAGACCATGAGAGCAGTGTACTGCAGTACTGCAGTGATGAAGTGTTTAGTGCGTTCTCCAAATAGGAACCTCCATGTAAAAATTGAGATTGGAATCTACAAAGTGACGTCGCACCCAGGTCTCCGGTTGAGTTATCAAATCAACCTTTGACAAAACATTAACATGCGGCAGTTCCAACTGTAGCATAGTCCGGAGGGACAGGATAAGTACGGAAACCTTTTGGGAAATTACTGTGGGCCGCTACCATTCTGCAAATTGTAATGCTTTGGAAAGTTGAGTGTCCGGCGACAAATTTATCACTCGCTCGCTTCATTGACATCACAGGAGATAGGCCGCCGTGCTACAAATCCCTCGATTTACTCTGCTTTGCCAGCTGGCGCGCTGTCATTTTCCTCTCAACCTGAGCTCCGCCTGTTATTCTTTCTACATCCTCTCCTCGATCCTCTCCTCTTCCTCGAGCTCCAACCTCCTAGCTTTGGCACGTTCCATAACAATGCGATCTGCAACGCTCTCATAGTTGCTATCATCACCATCATCATCAAAAACAGCACTACCAGAGCCAACATCAGGGAACATGCTAACACCATACTGCGAACTTTCACGTAGCGTCATGATTGCTTCGTCCCTGTCAAGATGAAGGTCTTGCATGATGAGCCGTACTGCAACTTCGGGAATCAATACAAATTGAACAAACTCCGCAGGTGAGAGAGGAGCTATCAAAGAAGTATCAAATGATGAAAATGGAAAGAGATTGTAGAGCGTTTGGTGTATAATCAAAAAGCCAAGTTCACCATAGCTAAAACGTCATTTAGTGGGGATATACCAACGAGAATCGGATGCACTTACTATCCAGGTTGAGTCTTCTCGAAGGTGGAAAACTGGCCCTTCACACCGGTGGTAGTTCGACTGCCTTGTCTCTGGATGTCCTTCTTGAGTTCTCTCCAGAAGATACTTCGGGCTCGGGGACCCCTGATATCATCATATACCGAACTCTCATTATCACTACAGTCGTCAGCATCGGTGATTAAATCTTCAAGCGCACCCTTCATGCTCTCGACTCTCTTGGGCACCTCCTTGAAGTCAATGCTTTGCGGCCATCCTTTCTCCAGAGCCTCAGGCAACCAATGGGTTTCGAAGCGATGGCGCTGACAGGCTGAGATATAAATTGCTAGAGGAGCCTTAAGTCCAAAAGGATTTTGAGGACGCGGGTCTCCGTAAGATTGCTGCTTCGCAGTGGCCAAGAGATCATTCAGTTGTGACGTTGGATTACATGGAAGTGGTTCATCACAATATGGGCACAACATAGACGGATCAACTACTTGGTCTATTTCAACTGTGCGTAGAGGCGTTGAATAGGGATATGCATGATGAAAAGATGACATACGAGAGTCCTCATCTCCCAGTGTCAGCTTTGTCGAATTTCTGCTAAAACTATGAGGTGGGATTCGGGAACAGCAGGGATGGTAAGAGGATTTACTTTGGATCGTCTTCCTTGGGCCTCTTAACATTTCGCCCACATTCTCCATCGCTATGATCCAAGACTCGCTTGAACTCCGTGCTCTTGGAGGATGAATGAACACCAGAATGGTACGCCGTCTTGAGATCCCGTAAATCCATGGGGAATGGTCTAAGGGCGACGTTGATCCGCGCATTGCTGTGATAGTTTATGGCAACTTCATGGTCCTCGTCCTGATGAAGTGTTGGTGCACGCAAGCTCCCAGTGTCTCCTTCTTGCCACTCCTCCTTCCTTGTGATATCGGGCAATGTTTTCGGAGGGGAATTTGGGTGATATGGAACGTCATTGCTACTAGGAGTGTCCGGCTTCAGATTTGTGATGTTAGGATGTAGCACGGCAGGCTTTATTTTGCTGCTCGTGGACTTGCTTTGCTCTGGTTGGGATAATACAGATTTTGGGCCGAATGAGGACCGGAGGCCTTCATGGCCTCGACTTTTGCTGGACTGAAGAGAGAAGGGACGTTCTTTCATTCTCTGGTGGATGTCAGTGAATATGTTGACTTTCTTGCTCGCCAGTTCACCTTCAAGCCTGTCCATTTTGCCGCAGGTGTTAGTGTCATTATATTAGAGGTCATTTCTATAAGTAAGATCATTGAAAGGGCAGGTGCCGATTCGGAGCCTACCGGAGAGTGAGCACCAGCCGCGAACCGGAACTCAGCGCTCAGCGCTCAGCCCTGAGCCGATGCGCGCGGAGGCGTGACATAATGATCTCATTAGACTCCGGCTATTACCGGCCAAGTAACCATGTGCATGAAGGGCCAAGGCCTTCTCCTTCGATTGAACTTCCTCGCGAGGACGCTTGTATGTACAACACTTGTACTGGAAATCTTGATTGACCAAGTAAGGACTAGTACTACAAGAAATTATTAAACTGAATGAAGCTAATTGCCGATGCCACTGATGGGCCTGATAGTTCTCGAAAGTACTGTTTTTGGCGGAGGTCGGATTGCCCCATCCCACGTAATTTAGCTTCTCTGGTCGTTCAGCTTCTCTACTTGTTCATCTCATTTGTGGAAGCGCTCCATAGCACATATATCTGATTCATATGTCCCCCTCATCCTCCCCTTACTCTTCCATCCCCTACCATGAACGATACCCTCTCCGTCTTAACTTCACATTTCATTGGTTAGTATCATATTTCATCTTTTCATGACTTCCTGCTGACTGCTATCAGGAGTCATCATCTCCAGCATGTAAGCTTATTGCAGTCGATCCTGACATTGTTTATCATGATCTTTTTACTAGGTTCTATGGCTTTGCTCTTGCCCAGACCTGGTGGTACTTTCGAACTTATCCAAAAGACAGATGGTCTATGAAGGCCTTGGTAAGCACCGCATATCATGTATATCATTCCCATTTGCAAATCTCCAGCGTCTTTTTCAGGTAGCCTTTCTGTGGTTAAGTTTGTCACTTGAAACTAATTGGTTTGCACTGACTCATATTCCCCAGGGCATTAGACACAGCACAACTCGCCCTTGTCGTCGCATCAATATATCACTATGCCATAGTTTGGCAAGGTGACATCGCAATGTCATCGCATATATCTAAGTATGTCATTTCGCACTTGTCATTCTATTCATATTTATTTTTGACTAGAACGTTTGAGGTGGGCTTCTCTTGTTTCATCATATCATGGCGTCGTAACCTCTCATTACTACAGGCATCAATGGGAATTACTGTAGGTTGTCCAACATCCCTTTTAATCATAAGCATTCTCACTCTATCATAGTCAATAATAGCTTTTCTGGTGCAATTGTACGTCTGTTATTTTCCTTTGTGGCGATGAGCACTCATTCCACTTTCCAGAACATATGTTTACCGTATATGGAGACGTGAGGTCTAAACTAACAGTCTTGAGAATCTACACTCAAAACTCTCTAGTTAGCTTTGGAAACGTTCTAGTCACATTTTTCATAGTAAGTTTGGGAAGTCTGCATTCATATCCCCATTTACTCGTAGCGCTGACGCCGCAGGTCCTTTTGGCATTGGTTGCACTAGGTAAGAACAATCTATCGTGAGCGTGACATAGTTGATTGATAACTCACAGGATCAGGTGGAGGTACGTACTACGCTCAGTTTCTACTCTATGTCATCTGACTCAAACTGGTCACAGCAATGGTTGTCAAAACGTGAGTTTTCTTGGTCCAATACCGGACTAACTGACACTGGCATTTCTCCCAGCATCCACGATCCTCTGTGGGATAGCACTCATGTTAGCAACGTAAGCTCGCCTTCATATCTCTTGGCCAACTTTCACACCTCACGCGACCCTCAGCTGCCCGCTTCTAGTTTTTACTTATCTTCAATGGCATGCGACTTCCTCATTGCCGCTACGCAAGTGTACTTGTTTCATAAGTCCCGGACCGGGAGAGGAAGGTTCGTCCTGTCCATTGTTTTTTAGTCTTGTGGGCTCATTTTTGTCCAGACTCGGCGGTCTCATCAGCAGATTGACTGTGCTGGTTGTCAATGTGGGCTTGATAACTACGTAATCGTGTCCCCATACAGCGCTGTTTCCACCACTGACTCGTCATTTCAGTATAGATGGAGCGCTATTTCTCATACTGGTACGGATCTCGACGGGAGAGGTTATCCCACTCACAATCTCTCCCTTTCAGTTTCTCGTCTGCCCCCGCAATGGTGCCTTTCTCGTCCCATACACCCTCATGAGTCACTGTGCGCCCCTCCGCTTTACCTTCTATCACATATTTATCCCGCATTGCAGGCTATCTAAATAGTTTCCTCAGCGTGTAAGTCCATCTTCCCACCTCAATAATCAAAGCCTCATCCCCACAAGTCTCAACTCTCGTCTTGAGCTACAGGAACTGGCCGATAACAACGAGGTAGGCCATCTCGTCCTTCTCTGGTGCTGACCGTACCTGACGCGGCGCCTTCACAGTATGCTTGTCCCAGCATCTACACCATTACTTCAGAGCTGGCATGATGTGAACTTCAGTTCCCTCTATAGAACCCTCTTGTAGGACATAGACATTGCACTGTACATTTATGTTACCGCAACTTCCTCAGCGAACATCGTTCAAACTCTCTGGTCATCCATCAGTGTTAGTGCCCTCTTCAGAAAATACCACTCCAGCCTGCACCATCGTCATTTGTCTCTCCTCTGGCAGTCATCAAGACCGACTGAAAGTAGCTTTACCAGATGGACACAAATTGAGCTGCTGGAGGTTAAGAAGCCGAAACTTAACATCTTGTGCGCTCCCCGTGGTGAGCGTACGCTGAGCCATGTTTAGACAGACTTTGGCTTGTTTTTCCAGAACGACAGCAGTATTTATTTGTCTCGGTCGCTCACCATATTCTGCGTTCAGGGTGTAAAGTACGATGAATGACCAAAGTCACGCTATGCCAACCCAGAACAAGCTTTCCTAGATACCTTCTGAGCCCCCTCATAGCTCACCTATCCTCATTCGCTGTTGTATCCAAGCGTGCGTGTTTCCACTGAGGCGTCCCTAGCTAATACCACAAAATACTACATTTCGCAGCAGAAAATTATTTGCAGACAACTCACCTTCATTATCGCATCCGAGTTATACGCCCAGTACTAGTACATAAGCTTGACATAAGCTAAAGATCTCTTCACTCCCGCCTGCTATACATTAACTTTAACATTGGGATTGAGGCTTTCTGGCTGCACTTTGAGTTTGTACCAAATTCAGAAATCTGCCGGGATGCCCCCAGGGAGAATCTGACTGTCTCCGACAGTTCTCTCAGAGTCTCCATAGCCTATATGTAGGCTCGTGACCAGCTTAACTTATATTACCAAGTCGAGAAATTTGGCAGGCGACGCACAGAGTTTGAATTTTAACAGGTGTCAGTACTTCAGTGACGGTCGTGCCGCTTTAGGTAGTAATGGTTGTTTGTGCGCAGCATGGACGACGCAAGGTCCTTCATTCACATCGTACTACAAAGTACTGTATGTCTCTCCAACATCACAGCACATCGAGAAACTGTACTGAATATTGAATAGCGTGATAAAATGATACCATTTAATGCATTCTACTCGCCCATTCCCCAATACCAGCCACCTGTTGAACCTTTGATTTAGACTGTCACTGACCCTTCGAGCCTGGACCAAGATGAAAAAATCCTGGCCATCCTAGAAATCCTTCATGGGCTTCGGATGACGGTCGTGGACCTCATGTTATACTCTACCTCTGGTAGTAAAGCCTCCATGGTAACTCGGAGAGAAGGTTTTTTTTCAAAACAATGCCCTTGTCCAGTTTTTCAATGTGTGGCATGGTGACGAGCAAGCCAGCAACTATGTTATTGAAAGATGTCACCCCCGAACTACTCCTCTCATTTGGCCATGACACTTTCCTGACAGCACGGTTATGAGAAACCATACTGTGGCTATGACACATAATTTCTTCAGCTATGCAGACTGCACGAGCTGGATCACGCTGTAACAGTTTCAAAGGTGTGACAGTACTAATAGCTATCTATTCCTTGCAGAAAGCAATGATATAATGCATTTGAGCTGAAATAATTTAGGATGTTGTGTTCCTTGCCATGAAGTAAAGCTTCGAGATTTTGTTGGCTTTGTTTTGTTGAGAGGGTGTTCGTAAAGTTCACTGGTAGATTGTTGATAGCTTCTAGAGCAGCACAAGACAAGGGTGGGACAGAATTGATCAACAAACTCAAGGGAGGTTCACATAGTAGCGCACAACTACTCAACTACATGATGAGTATCACCGGCACGACGCGGTACCGGCACCTGCTGAAATTTAAACACCATGCTTCGCCTGCCAAATTTCTCCCCGAGATCGACTACATCAAACACCTCGGACGTAGTAAAGACTGGTTACGACTCTAGTCTACTGGCGTATCGTACAATGAGCAATAAAGTCATATGGTTGGTTTCACAAGTATGCAATCGCCATCATCAAGATCGTGGCCATTAGCGTAAGTGCTGCGAGCCCTCTTATTTGCATTGCCTAAGGAATTCCCTGGAACGTTGTATCAACGTATAAGCCACAGGTGCATGTGCAACAACAGTGAAGTACCTGTTGAAACTCTTGGACGCTTGGAGAGGTGGCTTGCAGTCACATGCGCAGTTGACTTAAGGGCGGATTGTCTACTCGGAGTTGCAGCGCGCGATGTCTTAGGGACTGATGCGGTTCGAGCTGGCGAACGCATCTTAAAGTCACAGCCAATGCCTAATGATAAAGAGACGTACAACCGTGGTGGATAGATGGGACAGTCGCCTTGATCGCGTGAGTGTCAGTGGATGTGCCTGCTACAGAGCCGTCAATATGATCAAGGAAAAGCAGTAATCTGCTTACTAGTGACTACCCCGAGATCTCCAACAGGAATACTAGGGTCTTTTATGCCTGAGCTTGTATGTCTCTGATCGATATCGATATGGGCGCCTTCACACGACGCCACAGTAGCTGCAGCATCAGCAGTACGCCTGCCCCCTGGCCCGCCGCCTTCTTCGCCCGAGTCAGGCTTCATGCCTGTCACTGTTCCGTCGGTGGATCCATCACCTTTACCCCACTCACCCACAGGACCTTCTGTTCCTGGAACTCGTCAGCTGAAGAAGGAATGGTGACTACAGCGCATGCTTACCAGTATCTGCCCTTGCCTTGCCTTCATCCTTAGTCTGCAGGGTCCTGGTTGTATCCAGTGTACTAGTACTATGTGAGGTGGGTGCGGAGTTATCAACGCTCAGATTGGGTGGTTCACCATGAGCATCAGGCCCTGGGCGTGGCTGCTGTGAGTTCACCAATTTAGTTGTCAATATCTGAGACTGTGGCTCATGCGCCTGGATCATTACAGGAGCTGTGGAGGCAGGCAGGGCCTGCTCATCCTCTGGTTCATCCTGCAGGAAGTGCGTTAGCTGTCTGCTGTCAAGATAAAGATCAACACACGTGCATAAACTTACAATCGTGCGTTGATCTTCTACGCCTTGTATAGCTGGAATCATAAGATCAACGGTATCCTTGATGTTGTATAAGATACTGTCGTCACCCTCCAGAGCTCGTATGCGCAGACGAGTGCAATTGATCTCCAGTTCCTAATATGCATTTCTCGTCAGTGGCGTGCATTGGCAGCCGCAAATAATAAACGTACACGTATCAAAGTCTGTAGACCTCGAACAACATTCGCCGCCATCGGACTGTGGGTCGAGGAGGTTGCCTGCGCACCTGCCATATGCTTGACATACAAGATCAAATTGACAATAGCAGCACGATCACGTTCCTCCAACTCATGGTAACGATGAATGTGTGTGTCCTTGACATGTTCATCAACCATGAGTGAGGCTGTCACAGTTGGGGCGACATCTGACGGAATCCCAGCACCGTCATACCATACCCACGTCTTCCGCTTGATGGTCCTTCCATTTTTTCCAACCACATTGATAGCTTTTGTGTGCTTTGCAATCACATCCTCGAGCGTTTTCCGGAGGCCAGCCACCAGTGGATCATGGAAGAGATCCTCTCGTCTGTTGCGGTCTCTGCCAAGGTCAAGCAGTATTGCCTTGATAAATGGCTCCATGTCCCGCTTGCTGTTCTTTGACGTGCAGTTGTTCCAGTCCCAGCTCGTGACGTGCAGCGCAAGGATCCAAGGGGTCACCTGCAGCTCAGTCGTGAGGTCCCTCCCCCGCCCTTTCCTCGATGTCATCACACTCTGCAACTTCTTCAGGTCATCCTTGCCGCCAGATCCTAGCTTCGCGAATTTTTCATCGACCTCCTTTCGGTCCTTGAAAGGCTTTCTCCGCTGACTGCAAGCGATTGCGGTGGTCAGGTTATTCTGGAGGCGCAGCACCATCGTCGTGCGGAGGGCCCATAAGCAGGTAAACACCTGGGAAGGTGAATGTCAGCGCTGTACAGACCATAGCTCCCGTCCATCACACTGACCGCCTCCTCTATTTTCTCAGATTCAACCATCCTCGGGTCGTTGCGGAGGTTTGTGAACATGACCTCCGTCTTGTCATCCATCAGATGGCTATGACGATGAAGGGTGTGATAGTGCAACAGCAGAGGCTCGAACCATCCGCTGATCTGTCATAACGAGTAAGGACAAAACGGAAAACGGCTTTCCTGCCATATAGTAATACTTACCTCCTCAAATGCAGCACTGTTAGATGCTAGCATAGACCATGCGATGTCGAGGACATGCCCGCATAATAGTGGAAAAGGCGCCTCCTGCGCACCATCTTCAGGTGTCAGCCACACTGCGATTCTTGCGGTCACCCTGTCATGAAACTTGGCGATAGTATTCCATTGCGTTGGTGTAGTTCTTGATAAGTGCCATTGAGAGCGCAGCTTGCGGACCAGGTAGTTGGAGTAGTTGTCCAGGCTTGTGGTGTAGCTGGGTGCCTGGGTCCCAATATCCTTTAAAGGGATGTTTTTGAACTGATCATCAACTTGGATTGACATGTCGTCAAAGACATCATTGAAAATAGCGGTATCTGGGTTAGGCGCGCTATCGTATATCATCTGGCGCCACTCCTCCAGTTTGGTGACAGCCTCGTCGCAGCCTGACTCTTCATCGTATGCGGCTGCAATTGTGTCACTCACAGTTGCGTAGTCTGGGAAGGTGTCATTGGATGCAAGCAGGCGTAGGATGTGAGTGTGAAACTGAATAAATTGGATAAACATCTGTAACAATACGTAAGGTCCAGCTGCGCATACTAGGCAGACAGGGCTTACCCCCATCACAACATCAATGGATCGAGCTAGCCAGGTGATATGGAACTCTCTGCGACGGCGGAAGTGCGATCCCAACGGCAGGAGATCGATGGCAAGCGTCAACACGAGCTTCTCATAGCTGAGGATTTTGGTCAACCGCGTGTTTTTCTGCCTTTCCATATTGTCGCGCTGAAGCTGCAGTTCAGCCCGTGCAGCTGCAACCCGCTCTTCCTCTGGTGCATTCTTATATGCTGCCTTTATTAATCGCAGGATGCCGCTAAACAACTCTTCGGGCGTTTCCTTGTATTCGTGCAAGGACTTGTTTCGGGACAAGTGGTTTGCTAGTGTATCGCCGCCTGCCAAGACTGTGTCTGTAGGTATACATCAATGTATTAGCTCTAGATATATATGCCTCCACTGAAACCGTTCCAGTGGCGGAGTTTGTCAGTCGCCACCAAGCTGAGACCGTGCTGACAATATTGCGCCACTGGATCTGTTCCACAGATGAAATTGCTTACCTTCATCATATACGATGACTCCCCACTTCGCCATTAGAATCAATGCACCTCGCAGCTCACCAAGCTCGCTGCGAAGGCGGTTATACTCGGAGATGTGCTCCTCTGATGGATTCCTCATCTCATTTATCTTGTGGCGGCGTTTCTCGACAGCAGCGATCTCATCCAGAACGTTCTTTGAGTATTTCTTGAGCGCAGCGACGCGATGTTGACCGGATGCTACCACAATAGTATGCGCATCCTTCAATTGCAGCGGTGGCACCTCCTCCTCGTTGAAGTTGAGTGCAAGTTGCAAACCACTCTGGAGGCGTGCGCTTGACACCATAATCGGTATGGCAGTATCTTCTCGCATCGCTAGGATTCCTTCTTTCTTGAAGGATGCAAGCAGCTTGTTCACCTCCCTCTCGACCTGCGGACGGTCGTTGTATTTGCCGAACAGCAGGGGATTCTGGATCTTGAAAATATCAATATATGCCACACCCAGCCTGCACTTGGCAAGCTCCATGTCCATCTTCTGAGCCGCATGAGCTGGGTCGTTTGTTGGCGTATTTGCCTCTACTGGGCGCTTATCCATCTTGGCGCGCAACTCTTTTACCTGCATCCATTACTAGTCAACGTTCTTGTATTCCACGACTTGTTGATGATGAAGACGTACCGTCGGTCTCTCATCGGCAGATGACTCGGAGTTGCGTTTGCGGCGGCCCATGTCGATTACAGCGGTAGGTGCACTATGAATAACCTTTGCAGCAAGCTTGAATCTTGCAGTTCAATTTGTTCTGGCTCAATTTATGCCAAATCAAAATCCCGAGCCGCTCACTGAGCGGAGCTTTTAGGCAGCTGCTCGCATAGCGTCGCATCGAAGTTTGTGTTCTCTCAACCAATTAGGCTGAGGACGTTATCTTTACAATTGGTAAACAACTATTCACTCTCACCATCGGACTCATCGTTGTCATGCCGTCATTCTCATCAGCATCTTCCTCATCGCTGCCGTTTTGTCAGCCCTCCTCAGCTGCCTCTGGATCGCTCAGTGTTGGCTTTGCCAGCGGTGCTTCTTGGCGACGCATCTCCTGGAGGAGAGTAGGTGAGCCACACGTCAGACACCTTTTCCAGTCTGGCACCTGGAGGCGTATACGTTACTGTAACATAAACAGATGGTTCAAAAGACTAGATCTAGAATCACTGCCAATCAGTAAACTGGTGAGAAGTCGATATTGTGTAAGCCCAAATGCTTCTTCCCGGTACATTACGATACAATGTAATATACTTATAACGTTAACAATCTAAAGCATTGCTTATGTAAATCGTAATCACAAATTCATGCTTCGGCTATATTGCTTGCCATTCCAGGAACCCTGTAAAGGGTACTGGTTTCAGTGCAGTACAACCGATCATACTGGATGTTTTATATTGTTTGTTGATGTTTGATTGTTGCTACGCCTTCGTTTTCCTGTCTCTCCTACGACTGACAATAGACATCATGACCTGCCCATCTTCATCGTCGCATTCTCGTCATAGCTCACTTGCTCGTCCTGTTGCGTAACTTGCGTTGGTAGCATCTTGGCTCCTGTTTCTCCTTTGCTTCCTACGACCGACCATAGACATCAAGATTTTCGTCACATTTGTCCTCGGGATGTTAATGGAAGTGTGTCTAATCTTTTGCAAGTTACCAGACCTAGTAAACTTGGCCATCTTACGCGGCAGGCTGCATTAGCGAAGATTCGAGCAGACTGTAGGTGTCATGCCAGGGCGCTGAGTGCTTGCTTGCAAGGTATGCTCGCGCTTCAGTTCTGTTCATGTGCTGTTTTACCTGTTCTTTGTTAATCGCTACTATTTTGACTTAGCTTGCAGTTGACGCTATTGACAGTTCACAGATTTCTGGCTCTGGTTAGTGTGTACAATTCCGTGTGATTGTATCTTTCATCTCATCCTCCACAGCGACCAGCTCTACAGTCTTGCCTATAGTTTATCGAACCTCTACTTTCTTGGCTGTTTCTACTTTCAACTACTTTCTTTATGATCCTTCCTATATAAACCTGCGCTCCTGCTGTCAGAGACAATGAGCTCGAGTATATGGCCAGCAAATAATGGACCAAAGATCTAAATTCTAGCTTTTGTCTTCTATCCTTTCTCGTCTTGGAAAGTGCTGTTTTTTTTTTCCTGAAACGGGACGACAAAATCCACATGTACGGCCTCTATTATTTATATCGACGTGTAATATACATGCTTCTTGTCGATTTTCACTGGGAAACATCAAGTATCAAAGAAGCGGCAAAGGAACCTACTTGCTGCAGCCTTCACATCAGGATCAACTTGGATGGAGGGAGCTGATAGCATGGCGCGAGCAACCTCAATCTTTGACATGCGTTCCGCTTGCTTCTCCTCTCGAGCCAACCGTTCTTGCTGAGCTTCAAAACGTTGTTGGTCCAACTCCCCCTTCTGCTTCAGAAACTCATCTATTGTTGCCATTGACACAGCTGTCTGCTGACTCTTCCCATACCTAAGAACGTTGTCAGCAAAACGAAAAGCAAGTCATTGAAAAAAATCTGACCTAATAGAGAAAAGTTCGAACCAACCTTGAGTATACCATTCATTGATCACTTTAGCAGAAAGTCCCCCAACGTTATGGCCAGCAGCCTTAGCATTCGTGATTTGATTCTCGAGTAGATTGGCATCGATCGCAGACCGCAACGACTTACTCGGCCGATTCTTCCCAAGGTTTGCGAAGAAGGTTCCATTGTCGTCGGGTGGGTCATCTCTGCCATCGTCGCCATTGCTAGTATATGCCTCAAAAACTACGATCAACGAGTATGTTGCCATAGAACGAGTAAATTGGCTCTTCATTGACTTCCAGCTATATTTGCCCTTGAAATTCGTCACCGAAAGCTAGACAAATCATAAGTATGCGATTCACACAAAAACTCAAGACTCGCCTTTTCGAAGACTGCCTTTGGAGCGACTTTGAGCAATTCAAAAATGTCGTCAGAGTCAGGGCCAAGTATACACTCGAACAGTAGGGTCTTTTCGTCAGCAGACCAGCGGGTATTTCGTATCACCTGGTCTACATGATCACCATCGTCTTCCAGGTTGATGTTAGGAGGGAAGACATTCTCCTCTGTAATCGTGTTCATCTGCATGGCCTTGGTGGTACTATATCTACGGGGCTTCTTGGCTGATCTCGATTTTGGAGTAATTGTGCCTGCACGAGCACGTTTTACATTACCCTTGGTAGGTGTGGGTGTGCTGGGCTCCGGACATAGTGAAGGCAATGGGAAGGGAGCCATTGGAGTCCCTCGACTCCGTCCTAAATTTAAATTAGTAGCAAACGCGATTGTTGACTCAAAAAACCTACCGCGGTTACCATAGTAGTCCAGGCCTACATTATGGTTATCCCTACCCCTAGCACTGACTCTTGTAGTGTCGTTGACAAATGTTGAGTGCGCCAGTGGCTGGTGTTGGATAGTGTTATACGCTTGATCTGTCCGCACGTGTTGCCTGCTATATGCATGCGGCGGTGGCACGAACGAGGCGTTTTGAATGCAGGAGGTGCTGGGAGTACTACTTGGAGTTGGCAAGTTGGACGGCTGCGAACGTGCCAGCTAGTCGTAATAGCGTAAATCAGTCTGTTCATCGTGGAACATGCTACACTTACAGCCAGGAGAGCCTGTGCATACTCGTCAGATGATTCCCAAGCCATCAGAAAGCAGCTATTTACAGGTATAAGCTGAATATATGTCAGCTCACGTTCCCGTTATTCGAACAAAATTTACCTAGGCTGCACCAAACGACTTCCGATGATCAAAGGAACGGCGTGTGCGTTATTTGTGGGTGTTGGTGGATGCCGAACGTAAACAGATCTCTAGATCCTTGATCTGAAAGATATATCGAAGACCGACCTGCAGAATGGCCGCCTCAACATTACGAGCACTTTCGACATACATACTCATTTCTCGCTTGATACTCGGATCCTCTCCGAGTCGGCACTCGATGCGATATTCGGCAGCCCAGGCTTCAACGTTTCAACTGTCGTTGGCGGTGGATCGGATATATGTGGACGCCACAAGATTGATCAGCGCTAGCACCGACGGAGACACTTCCACTGGAGGACTGGAGCCAAGATAGAAGCACCAAAATATTGAGGCAATTTGTTCCTGGACGTCCCTGGACCCGACCTAGGGTACAGGTCTATCGAAAAAAATCCTCTGTCCAATGATCGTTACCAGCCCGCTCGCGCCCCGCTCGGTTCGCTTGGTTTGGTCCACAATTTCCCGCGCTTCTCCTTTTTTTTTGGTCCCCTTTGGTTGAGGGGCTTGTTCTCCGAGTTCTCTTCTGAATGTCATGCCTGCGTCTTCGTCGTCCGCTGTGCGCTCTATGCACGATTCTGTACCTCCAGCTTCCCTTGTGATCGCTGATTATCATATCGCTGACGATGACGTGTCAGTTGTTTCCTTATTTCTCCTCCGGAGTAGGGCGTGACATGGGTGAGGGTTACCCGGGTACCCATCCGGGTGCCACCCACGGATGGAACGTGGGTCGGGTGGTATGGGTGGTGGGTGGTACGGGTGGCTCACCCGCACGGGTACGGGTGGGAGGACTTGCTAAAGTTGGGTATCCACGGGTACCCACGGGTGGTCTAGTACCCCAATGAGAGGTATGAACCGGTGCCAAGTGACAAATTAGTTTCAGATGAATATTGTACCCTCCCTACTTGCACTTATCCGATGTCAAAATCAAGCTCGCTGAGCCAACCGACATCTATTCGAGATGTTTAAATTTGATGTGTGCTGCACGGCTAGTTGTCACCCTGGTGGCCTGGTCCCTCTCTCCGAGTCTCTCGTCAGTTAACCTCGATCCTCCATGTCGAGGAGCAGTTTCAACTCGCCAGCAACAAATACACGCAGTTGTAAAAGACCGGCGGCATCTCCGGTTCCTGTTCTAGAGTCTCCGAAAAAGAAGCGGAGCCGTGCCAAAGCAGAGCAGTCTGACATAGGAATCTGGAGCAATACTGACGATGAGATTATAAGTGAGTGTCTCTAGTATTATTCAATCGTACGACATAGTAATGTAGCTACATGTCATTTCACTAGAGGCATCGACAGGTTAAAATATTTACCACGTCTGAGGACAAGATGAGTGATTATGCACTCACGGAGTCACAGTGGGAACTTGCAACGCATCTTGTACCTGTTCTCGAGGTCAGGTCATTTTATAGGTCATTGATTCGACGCTGATATGAGTCTCTAGCTTTTCAACGACCTTACAAATGTTTTCTCACAAGCCGAGGTACCATTAATATACAAAGTCGTCCCTATGCTTGAAAGTCTTGAACATGCTCTGGACCGTGTTTACAATGCAAGTGATGATTCGCCGCCCGTCATTCGCATTGCTGCCAAAGCAGCACTCGAAGTTGTCGGCAAATATTATGCCCTGACAGATGACAACGAGGTTTACCGAATTGCCATTGGTGAGTGTCGAGTAGCTGTAGACCAGTGTGAGCACCCTACTGATTGTTGAGCTACTATACTACTAGTGATGTGCCCTCATAAAAAGTTTCACTGGTTCGACCGGAACCCAGATTGGCGCGAGAGCGATAGCGAGGAAGCTAAGCGCATTGTTCGTGTGCGGTGGACTGAGTCATATGCGACACTCGTGCCACCAGTCCCAACCAAGGCTCCAGACCCACCTGTCTCGCAGCTCCGCCGCACTTCTAGTAAATGGGCTGTCCACAGCCTGAGTGACGAAGAGGACAGAGAAGATAATTTCACCTGCCCAGACTCCATTGAAGCCTACCTTGAGTCCCCGCGTGTATCAAGGACTGAGGTCAATGCTGCAGGTGGAGTTCTGCAATATTGGGAGAACGCTCGTGCCACTCGACCTCGACTAGCACAAATGGCATTGGATTTTTTGTCAGCACCAGGTATGACAACTCACGAGGGCTTGTACCCACCACTAGTGCTGACACTCGTATAGCTTCTTCAGTTGACGCCGAACGGGCATTCTCTGGTGGACGTCTGCAAGTTAACCACCTTCAGCATGGTATCAGCTCGCAGACCTTCAAGGCACAGGTTGCCGTCGGATCTTGGTTCAATACACCCCTTATGCCCGATCTCAGTATCGCTACAAAAATCATGCGAAAGAAAATGGGAAAGGAGAAGGGAGAAGGGAAGGGAAAAGAGGACTCCTCACGCCGTGACACAATTGATGTTGACTCTGATTGATTTTTTACATATATTTCATACATATGTTCTCATATGTACAGTTCTACATAACATATACTAGTTCACCCGCGGGTGACCCATATCACCTGCAGGTCCACCCATGGATTCACCCGCACCCGTGATACTCTTACCCGTACGGGTGCGGGTAGGCCTCTGAAGTTTCATCTACCCGCGGATTGGGTACGGGTGCCACCCGGGTCCACCCATGTCACGCCCTACTCCGGAGGCTGTTTGAGTATTATGGAGTATCTAGAGCGCGGCTCACCGCTGCTCAGCAGTATCATCTGGAGTGCTTTTGGTGGTGTCTGCCCCTAATGTCCGTCATTTGATTGATAACTTTCCAATGATGACTCGTGCCCATTTCGACGATTTGGCCCGCTCTCATTCCCTGTCTGTTAAGGCGACTGATACGCGCGATTATGTGCGTGACCTCCTCCGTGTTTATATGTATAATAAACACTGGTGATTTATTTTTTGTATTCAAACATTTGCTCCATGCGCGCCGTCGTTTCACTCCAGAATATCTTCCTGAACCCTTTTTCAAACGAGCTCACACACTTCCGCTGTTGCGAAGGCCTCGTCCCGCGCGATGGTTTCCGATATGGCGCGCGTTGCTACCCGCAAACAGGACTCTGCGGCGCATTGACGCGACTTCCAATCTGATGTTGCCATCGAGGACGATCTCCAGTTCCCGGCCATTTGTACGATGGCTGACAAGACTCGCATCATTGCTGAATGGCAGGACAAGATGTTCCCTGCCAATCAGAAACGTGGCGCGTGTGCAGTTTGTGCGTATAACGTTCGTGCTGCAGAGCTTGTTTCGGTCGCGCCCAACCGATTTCCTCTTTCTCTTTTGCAAAACGAATGTCTCCCGGAGCATACGCTACCCCGAACTTATGCTTTTGAATTGTATGGTCGTGCTATTTTGTATCCTAAAGGTATGACTGATCCTTGATCATTGGCGCCTCTTCTGCTCTGTTCCTCTTGTTGTGCATACTTGCTGCGCAGCCAACCGCGTCAGCCCCTCAACTCTTTAGCCAATTTTCAGTATTATGGTCATGAGCGTTGCCGGACGCTGTTCAGCGTGCACTGAAGAGTGCCTCCCTGTATGATCTCATGTTAATTTCGCGTGCCCGTGCGTCTCATATCACCCATTTTTATTCACACAAATTCAGCGCAGGTGGCTATCGTCAGAGTGAGGAATCGTCTCAAACGGTATAATCAAGGGAACGTTGCTATTCTTCGCCTGAATTGCAAACTTTGTGAAAGACAGATAGTGGACATGGCGGAGCGGGATAAGGAGTTCACAACATTCCTCTTGAAAGCGCGAGTTAACGATGGACAATATAGTCGAAAACTGACAATTTTTATTGAGCAGAATTATGCAAGATAAGGATTGGATGGCGAAGCATTAGCGGCAGTGAAGGCAGGAGTCAAGGAGGTTCTGGCCGCGGAGAAGGAGTAGCAGATGGTGACGAGAAATAGGAAATATAGACGGTGACAGGGAAAAAGAAGAGACAATGTAAATTGATAGAGATATGGTGAGATAGGTGTGTGTGATAAAAAACGAGTAAGAAATAATTTGTGGATGGGCGGTAAAAGATACACGAAATAACGGGTCCAGGGGTGCCCGGAGGGTTGTGTATACAGATATGATGAATTTTTTTGTCTGTCTCACGGCTGTTACCGGCCCGCTTGGCAAGGGCCTTGGGATTTTGCCGCATCGTACCCGCATCCGTGCCGCACCCTACACAACAAGTGTGTATATAATATGTCTACGTCGTCCACCAAGGTCTTAAATATTATTTATGATTAAGAAATACCATAGTACATGTTTTTGTGTAAGAATTATCGTGGTATCATAGTAAATATAGTACTTCATGGGTACGGTAGTGACGCGGTAGGGTGCAGCAACTCTGAGATTTGTGGCTGTGCACTACCGCACCAACGCATCCTTCTTACCAAGTATACCGTATTACCTGCAGCATTAAGGTGTGCATTGTTCTCAGCAATCCACGGTCCGTCCGCTGCAGAATGCTTCCCTTGACGATCCTTGTTCAAAACTTAATGCAGCTGCTTTACATCGTCTTTGCGAACCTCACCAAGCACCCCTTGAGATTAATCAACTAGTAGCTATTCGCTTTGCGATTTCTGAATATTTCGCACTCGAGCATTCGGCTCAAGATACATATGAACGCATTCGCAGATTTGCAGGACATTGTTTCGTTGGAGATGCGAACGAGATACCCCGTTACTACCAAATAGAACGCCTCATTGCTGAATTTACTGGAGTCGAGTCCATCGAACACGACATGTGTCCAGAGTCTTGTGTAGCTTTCACAGGGCCATTCTCTTACATTGAACATTGCCCCATCTGCGGTCACTGTGATCGTTATGACGCTATCAAGCTGTGAACTAGCGGGGGTCGGACCCAAGTTGCGTTGCGCAAATTTGTTACAATTCCACTGGGTGTCCAGCTCCAAGCGCGGGCTTGAATGATGCCGCGTCCGAGTCAAGGTCTGGTGGAGCGAGAGGTTACATCTACTCTGCAAGAGCTTCAAAGAGAAGTTAAGAAAGTTCGCCGTTGTTAGCCTTCCTGTAACTCTCGAATGTGCCGGCCGCAGGCGGAAGGAACATAATGTCATCCGCCAGACACTTGGCTTCAGCTGGGGAGCAGCGGGAGGTGAGTTTTCAGCTCGTGTGGCTTCAAGGAAGTCCTCACCAACATCATCATTAGACGGGCGCGTATCTGGCCGACGTATTGCATCATATGAGACCAATTTGTAGACAAGCCAAATATGTTCAAGTTGTATTTGCATTCCGAGCGGGCCCTATGGAACTTTTCAGCAAATGTTATGGGCCTCCAATAAGCACAAGGGCATGCTCATTTATAATTCGAATTACTTACAGAATTACATTTCCTTCTGGCCTTCTACATTACTAGCTTGGGCAACGAACGGGTTACCATTGGAAGTTCGAACCAGTCCATGTTTTTCCTGTGCGCATCATTGTGCCGGGTCAGATTGGTGGACGGTCTGTTAAGGTAAGGTGTTGTCTGACGACAAGGAGCCCGTGATCAATTAGATACCCCTTATATTGGTGGCTGAGACGCATCGAAATAAGTGATCGCGAAAGCCAGCACTACGTATGCTAGACCCTGTGCAATTCAAATCAGCGTCCACTGATGATTTTGTCCATGCAGCTGCATTTTTGGGTATGCATGAACCACTTTATCCTGGAGGATGAATCGCATGCATTAACGTTGCATAAGACTACAAAATGTTACCAATGCAGGTTGTGCCTGACCAGGCCCCCGCTGAGAAGTGGCATTGGTGGTATGGCCCAAGGTTAGTCTGACTGAGTGCCTTGACCGTTCCTTAACAAGTATAATAATACTCACAAGATCTGGGATATCTCAGATATGTCATCACGTTGGTTAGGTTTTGATCTCTTATGTACTGCATGTTGAACAAGAGCTTCGGGGAGCTTAACATCAATAGCGTCATCGCAAAACTGGACCATCATGATAATGAGAAGGATGAAAATGGCACGATCACTTCATATCCCATCCGAAGATATACGTACGCAGGTGGAGGCCGCAGGGCGACCCGTGTCGAGGTTTTGCTTGACCAGGGGGGGACATGGACAATGGGAAACATGATGTACGTCTACATGATTCAAGTTCAGCAGCGACACCTCACTAATACCGTGTCAAAAGGTGAACTTTATCCTGGGTAACAATTCAGAGAAGTGGGTTACCGAGACCCATTCTATGGATAATGGGACCTTGATGTAACCGAGCGCGATACATCCTTGTGAGCAGTAAGTATTACCGCTATGAAAAATGTTCAAATCTCTTTGTGCTTCTGGACATTTGGCGTCTCTCATTAGTAACTTTCTGGCGAGCTGTGATGTGTTGATGGTTAGAGCTACTAGTATGGATGAAGGCCCCACGTTGCAACAAGGAGACGTGTAAGGCAGGATCGTAACGTGCGGGCTGCTATACCAGCTCCCTTGATAATCGACGCACTCGATCTTGCTATTAATCCTGCCTTGACGCTCCACATCGATCCTTTGCCATCTACTAGTACCCGATCCTACTATTCCTGCCTCGACGCCAATATTATTTTCGTCTGCATGCTCTCTATTGATGGTCCTATTCCTGTCTGTATCCACTATATATCTAGTAGTCCCACCTCTGCACTGTTATCTGGTGCTTTCAGTGCATTTTTGTGTTTGTTCCCACTGGTTTCTATCCTTTTCAAGTTATACTTGCTTTCGAATAGCGCCAATTACGATACCTGTTGTATCAAAAATAATAGTAGATTTCACACCATTTGAGCATATCAGCACCATTCAAGCAAATTGCAGGAGGATGAAAACTTGCTGGAATATATCTATATATTTTCGACACACGGGAGCACCAGAGACACTGCCCCGGCTAATGTTTTTCGTCTGGCTACAGGGTAAGGCAGGAGAGATACGTTTGTGGGCAATTTGTGGGTGTTTTTTTTCTCAGGGTCGCATCTCAACATACCCTGCCCTCTTCCGTCGCAGTAAGTTCTTACTGGGATTCAAAGACCAGTCTTGTGGATCGTACGGATCCGTACGCCTATTAGTTTCAAGGGAAGCAATTGCACTTCTCCGAGTCGAAGGCCTTCAGGCCGTACCGCATAGTGTCATTATAATACATCTATGAACCATAAACTATCGTGATTCACATCCGATATCGTCTACTGTCCATCTTGGTCTTGATTTATCAGGATATATCCTCTAGGATAATTAGTGCATGATGTAGCTTCTTTGGACCGTCCAACTGGGGGTTGAATACTACTCAGGCTGGAAATGGTTGCATATTCTTAGTAGTTGTAACATGTTCAGACCGCCGCCCACGCATAACCGTTACACCAAAAGGTGAAATACTGAAAGCTTAGCTTTCAGTATCAGCGACGGTATATGTACTGATTATGAGAACTCAGGTAAGCCAGCGTGCTTACAGTAGTATTAGATCTTCCCCCCTGCAGGCTTCCAGCGGTATTGACAGACCCACTCGGTTAGGATATCCTAGATTAGAATTAGATCTTGTGCATTATTGAGGTACTATTAGTAGTACTCTATTACCACAAGGTCAATATCCCAAGTTCAATTTGACTTTTGCTCGTGCACAACTTCGCCTCGCCGCTCCGTTGTCTAGTAACATCACAAGTCACAGGCCATTGGTCTTCAATAGGAATATTTAATAGAAGACGAGTGCTGGGCTAGATAGAACGAACTCTAGTGAGTTCCCCAGTCGAATGTAAGAGACTCTATTATGTACCTAGATAGAACGAACTCTAGTGAGTTCTATAGTACATCAGTAAGGAATGTAGTAGATACATTGAAATATGACTTGCCCCCAGTCGAATGTAAGAGACTGGGGGAAAACTAGGAATGAGCGTGTCGAAAGTACCGTGCGTGGAGTGGCCTAATGAGGTAACTCCGCTGCAGAACGAGTGTCCGAGTCAAACTAAAAACTAAAGATATACTATGTACTGTATTGGTGGGTTGAATATTTTCGTTTGAGTGGGTGGTTAGTAGCAGCTTCTCGTCAAAATCGCGTAGAAGACGCATATCTCTCCCGATCATATTACACCGACCGCTATTTTACCCGAACTGAAGCTTCGGTTCTGCAAACAGATATCACTGCTAGCTTTGGCCGATGAAATCAACTGAATGTTGTTTCATGCCAACAAATCCTGCACCTTGCGCCTCCATTACTTTAGCAGAGAGATCCAAAAACTGTGGTGGAATGATTGTAAGTATTCGGCAAAAAATGGAAGGAGCGATTGAATTACCATCTGCTCCTCTTTGAGCATATTCTCATGAAGGCAACGGTTTGTGTTTTGCATATGCACCAGTAATGTTCTGATGCTACAAGAGCTTAGACCCGGATAAGTAGACACACGCTCGAGATCAAGCGGAGGTGTATTGTTGACAAGACGCAGTTGTTCATGCAAATACAGAACATAATGTTCGAGACATTCTAGATATTGGCGTCTTTTCTCATGTGATGAAATAGTATCACTGTAAATTATCGCTCAAGGTCTGAAGGTGAATTCGTTGAAACAATGCAACTTACGGATTGGTAGGGATGAAACCTATCTCTTCGGCAACGGTACGTTGTAGTGCCCCACGTCGACTCTCTGTCTTATTCGTGTTAGGAGCAGCAGAGGTAAGAGGCTCATTGCTACGTTCACTGCTTTGAGACTGCTCGTGCTGTGTCGAGTGAGACAAGGACGAGGAAAGTGTGGTAGAGATTTGAGCAAACGGTATTGAAAGGTCTGTAGGAAGTTCCGAGGGGGTTGGTAAAAGAAGTTGCGGAGCATTTGCATAATAATCGAGGATATTGGTATTGGTGGTGGTGGGGCCTGGGGTTTGATTTACAAAAGGGGGGTATGGGACATGGTGGCCATAGTACGTTTGTTCCACGTACGGTGTATGAATTTGACGGGAGGGGTTTGCTACATGAGGTAGGCCATAGGGGACCGGGACTGGAGCATGTAAATGCATTTGTGCCTTCATCTCCGAGTAGTCATATGATTGAATAGGTGGGCAGGAATAATTCAACGCAATTGATGCATCTTCAGCTAGGCCGTAGGTCTCTACCGAATGTTGTCTAGTACCGTTGTAATAGTCTGAACTTGGAGCAGGATGCCAGCTAGTATCGTCAGCGAATTGTTGATAGTATTGAGAATAAAAGTTGGCAGATGGTTGTTGAGAGATGGGATACATGTTTACAGGGATGAGAAATGGGTGAGCGGCTAGCCTGATACAGAGGAATGATATTCTAGATAAAAATGACATGTAGATGCAGACGGGTAATTAGACTTAGTAGAAGAAAATTTTGGGTGCCAAAGCGAACTCCATGATCGGGCCTAGACGGGCGAGGCGAATGAATGAACGCCGACTCGGATGAAGGCCAAGGTTCAGAGTAATTGAGTCATCGACGGAGGTTGAATATTGCGGGGCATGGCAAACGTTTATGGACGCTCGCAGATCAACATTACATAGGTCACGTCAAATGAGTCGTAATACCGCAAGGCTAGTCTCTCGTATCTAAGGGTGCGGCGTCAGTTGGAATAAAAGTTAATTTAGTTATGAGGAAGGTCATCACTCAACTGAATGGTGGCCTGGATCATGTGCAGATGATGTAGCAATGAGATGGTCGGCTCTTTGCGCAACAAATCGAACTACTATGACGAAAACTTAGTAATGCTGGGTTCAAAGCTAAAAAAGAGGTCTGAGGAAACTTGGTGACGCTTTGTTGAGGTCAGGAACAAAAATTAATGGGGCAAGTTGGAAGTGGAGGTCTTGATAAATTATCAAGGGCTTGATTGATGTTGAGTTCAGAAGCCGAAGGGCTAAACGAAGCGAGAAGGTAGTAGTGAGCTTGGGTAGTCGCGGTCGGACTTGAACGTAGCCTAACGCACCAGAAAAACTGCGGTTGAAATTATGTAATGAAACCTAGTAACAACGGAGAAGTCACAAGATTGGCAATCTTACATAATTACTCGAGACCATTGAGGTCAGTCTTTGCTGGGTCCTAGAATCGCCACTTCTGCCGCTTTAGGGCTCGGCGAACCTGCCACTGCATAATATTCTAAGTACTGTCGACGGCCAGCCTGGTGACAATAAAAGGATTTTTTTTTAAATCGATGAGAAATACAAATGTCACTAACATCGGTTATTAAGTATCAGTTATTGACCAGGTAATATGTGACACCGAGGAAAGTCGGACGCACTTTTTAGCCTGTCGATGATTGTTAACAATTATATATATTCAATACAAGAGCCTCCAGCTATCTGCATCAGCCAACACCATGTAATGATAATCTAGTCGCTTCAGCTGTAAAACTGCGATAGGCGGTATAGAGATAAACAAAGGAAGACTGGCTGACCGCTTGGCCTTTTGCCCGTACAAGCTCCTTTTCAAGTTTGAAGAAATGTTCAGGCATGACTTTTGCAGTGCTGCAGGGTTGTCCAGTTCATTAGCAGCAACCGCTGAAGTTCATATATCTTGTTAAGGAAAGGGAATCCAGCGTCTGTGCAAGGGCGTTCAGGCGATTGGTCAACGTTGCGAGCTGCTCGAGTGTTATATGATAGACCTAAGAGACTATCATCATAGTAGGCGTAAAAAATATCCGACCGACCTATCTTAGTTTCTCTTTGTACACAGCGGCGCTTTCATCTGACTCGGACCGTTGAGCGCTCCAGCAACTTTAGTTTGCGTGCCCAGCGCTTTTGAGTACAGAGCACAACCAAAATCTACTCCCTCGCATTTTCCTATCCATGTAGCATCCACTTGTTTCCTCCACACCTCCATCTGGGACTCAACGGGTATGTTGTAATGTTTGCAGTTCGTCATCTTCCAGGACGATTTGTGGTAGGCCGAGTTGAGCATGGAGTGTCGGTATAAGTTGGGTTCTGGCATTGAGGTGTGTGTATAGTGTTGATAATAACGCGCTCAACGTTATGGCATGTTTGACGCGATGAGAGATGCGGCATCCACCAAAAGTCGCGGTCGCCGGTGATGCTGTTTATGTAAATCACGTGATAAGGGCCAGGTTGCCTCGCCATACTATTGATCTCGCTCGTATCATTCTGATGAAGTGCAGAGCTCGGAAAACAATTGAGTCCACATTCTACCGAACACAACACGCGCCGATTGCAATTCTACACGTGCCATTTTGTTCATGCCCCAGGGAGCAAGGTTCTCATCTACGATGGTTGGTCCAAAGTCGATACGCCCATCACCCTGAATGATATCGAAGACGAACAAGAACGACGATGCAGTGCCCAGAAACATGAAATTGGACATATACGTATCTTTTTTCGCCAATGTTTCAAGTACGAAAGTGCATTGTACCCCAGGTTTGAGACTGTCAAAGCTGAATCCAATGGCGAATGCGATGGTTTCTGATTGGAACGCACTGAGGCTGGTAAACAGTAAGCCCGTCGAATTTACTGCCGACTTCAGCCTGGCAGCACGCTGTCCCTTGGTTGAGAGCTACAGCCCATCTGCAACCGAACCCAAGCCGCCCCAGCGTGCGCTTCATCGAAGCCCATCTATACATGAATTTATTCCTGAAGGCCTTTCAAGGCTGCCTGCTAGGGTTCCGCAGATCTTAATCCAACTCCACAGCTCGATTGGTCTTTTGAGCTTTCGGGCATCCTCTCGAACTCATGGTCGGAAAATCGACAGCAGCCTGGCTTGGATGCCTCTACATGATGACATCGCTCTTAGGATGATTCTAGAATGACTGCGCCAGCCTCATGGCTGCGCTTCGTTCGATAGACAGATGTATTGAATGACGTACAATATGTTGGCACTTATTCCCGACTCCCGCGCCCAGACTTCCTCTGAAGAGGTCTAATGAAATTCCCGACTCCCATGGTAGTGGAGGAGGGTTTTGTCCGCAACAAACGTGCCGTTCTCTACCAAATCGTGCGTGGGAAAGTAAGTCCTCCCGTGGGAAAACGAGAGACCGAGCAGCAGATACAGAAAACAATCGACAAGTTGAAAATGGTTCCGGCATAGCTAACTCGACCATGCAGGCAAGCAAGGTCAAATTCGCATTAATGTCAAACCCTAGTTTACAACCAACTGACGGGAAAACAGGAAATGGAACGAGCCGGTGGAGTCGGGAACTGGCGCGTCAGCGGCGCTACGATCAAGTAAAAGATGCGATAGCGCGTTTGTTGGCTGTCAAACTGGTTATCGGCAAACACCGTAAAGCACCCTTCCATTGCAGCTTGACAACGTTCTTTCTAAAGCTAGGAACTGAAGGCAAATTTAGCACCGTTACGTCCGTAAATTACCTCTTGCCGGTGTATGCCAGCCTGCTAATCTAAAGTAGCTGATCCAGCCCTTCTTCTGAAGTTCTTCAGGACAGGTCTGACTCGTCTATTCATGTTCTTGTTCGCTTCTACTCAGGAAGGAGTGCCCATGGCATCCCGATGGAATAAGTCACCAGCGACCCTGACATACAATACAAAATGTCCGAGTTAAAACTAATCTCGCTCCGTCCAATTTTCTGCGCGCAACCTGAGTTACTCAACATGGCTAATACGTCTCATCGCTTGAATGACAGGTAAGCCGCTATGTGCGATGTGCTCAATTCACTGATTTGGAGCGCTTGTATTCAGCAGCAGCGACGATGATTTTGATATCGACGAGGGTTTCTTGTCGAGCCCTGACGATGAAGCTAGTCCATTCAACCTAGACGAAGTCCCTTCAGGAGTTGAATCGGAAGACCCTCTGCAACAACGAGAGGTGTTCGATGGTATCTTTCTTGCTCGCGAAGGCCAAGACAATACCGGCCCTACGTGGGAGCAGACTCCCATCTGTAACATGCCTCTCTCTGCCTTTGAGAGATTGTTTCGCAGGAAGGACAAATCTAGCGCTGCAACCTCCTTACTGCGCCGCACCAACCTCTGTATTGATCCTAAGTTCACCTATGCCTCTGACGACAGCAGGTTGCTATGGGATGCATCTAGACATTTCCTTGACTTCGTTCTTGTGGTCTCAGGCACCCTGGGCCTGGATGCTTTCCTCCCCAATACAATTTCTGATCATACATTCACCGTCACTCTAGACTTCCGCTTGCAAACCAAGCAGTTCAGACCCAAGTTTGGGAAGCTCGGTTTTGACCCTACAGGCTCTATGATGGCAATTGGCAACGGCAGTGCCTGCGAGCTGTGGCTAGGATTTTGCCCCCTTGCCAACGTAGAGGACCTCTCCGTGGCTGATGAGGCTCCCCTGCTCAACAAAAAGAAGCATGGCGACACGCGACTGTCATCCCGCCACTTTCGCATGGCTGTGATGTTCATGGCCTATGCATTAGCAAAAATACCTACCATGCCTATTCACTTAATGCATACGTATGGTACTGATGAGGACTTCTCTTCATGGAAAATCAAAGACGTTACGAACCTTTAGTAAGTTTGAGTTCTATTTCCTTCATGGATTCCCATGCGTTTAATTCAATAACTGATGGACTTGCCTATGTTTAGCGCAACGCCCACTCTCACCCTTCGTCTCGATGATCTTAAGTCGCTTCACCAAATCATGGTCTCGGCGTGGGATGCGTGGGTTGAAGAGGCGCCGCCTTCGTGGAAGGTCGATGGTTGGCTGGAATCTCACGTCCCTCTCTCGGTAGCTTGTCGCTATGGGCAGAACCAGCCCATCGCCAGTTCAGACCCCAATGCGCGTAGTGTTGAAGAAAGGAATTGGCAAGTTGAGCGGGAATACACCAATATTCGCTATCTATCTATGGCCATTGCAACAGATCTTACGTGTGTATCCTCTTGTCTATACAAAGCGCCTGACAGCTTATTCGCGCATTACAAACAGCTGCAAACCAGTCCGTAGTTGGCAGGAGGTTCCAAACGAGGAGATTCTGGAAGCGCACAATATTATATATGATTCTCCAGATCCAATATTCCGACAACCTGCCAACCTGGATGATTTTCCAGCTCGAGATCCCCGGACTCAGAAGGAGAACAACATATATGATGAAGAGGGTCATCGCATTCCCCGTTTTCATGGTATATGTAGCAACAACACCAAGCCTTGCGGCGTGCTAATTAATCTGGAGACTATTACGGAGTTGTTCTCTACATTCATTCCCGACGATGATAGCATGGCGCTCGACCCAGATATCATTTTTGATGACGACATTCGTACTCCTATTGTCAACGTCTATCCTCAAGCATTCCTACGAAAATACGGCCACATACAATGTAACTCTATCTTGCCTCATTTCGCTCCATTCATGTCCAAGATTCGCAATGCTGTTTCGCGCTCGAGTCCCGATCAAAATCAGGATCTATTTGATGGCCAGCCTGCGGATGGTGATGCAGACGAGTTCGATCGCTTGCCCTCTGGATCATTACCCACTGTACTCTTCGCTAGTGGTTCCCAGTTTTACAACGAAATCTCCCACCGCATCAGACCATCCGCTGACCTTCACGATGTCCAGCAAGGGCGCATCACATCGGCCCTCTCAGGCGCTTACTCTCATGGTCACGGCCAAACAACGCACCGCATCGTGATGAGGGAATGTAGGCTCAATCTCCCTCACCAACGCTATGACAATAAGATCAAAGTCAACGATATTCCCCGGGCTTTGCGTCTAGAGAACATCTACATTTTTCAGCTGGACTCCCTGAAGCGCCATAAGCGCAATGGAGCGTGAGTCATAGCATTAATATCTCACCATGCATTGCGGCGGCGCTAACAATATGCCTCTGCCGTAGCTCCATATATAGAGATATGGTGGTGCCCTTAGCCAGCTCTTGGTCCCATCCCACCATATTTCAGGCCCTTCGCCCCCATCTTCTTGTATTGACTTCAGAGGTGCGCTGTTTTTATTTGTGGAAATATATATATGCTCACCGCACGCCTTCCCTATACCATACCTTCAGGCATTTCCCCAGGTATACCAGTGGACTACCTACCCCATCACGTCCCTGCTAGAGCGTATTTGGGATCATTTTTCCCCTCTTGTGGAGAGAGGTGTGAAACCTGCCCCTCAAGCCATTGAACTCTGCTCCGTACTGGAGCGCGCTTTGGCTTACGCTCACACTGGAAATACCAAGGTAATCGCTACCAGTCTCATGAGGCCTTTGTGGTTGGTCCAGAGTCTGCTAGAGCACGGCCTGCCTACCTTTTCTCCCTCTGTGCGCTTTGCTGCACCTCCTTCTATTCCTATTGCGATCAGCCCTGCAGATTGGCCAACGCTCACCAGCATGAAAGTCCCAGCCATTGCCTCCAAGCGCTCTCAAATTTTGACATACGGCAATGACCACTTTGAGGTTTGTGGTTTCTTGTCTACTGCATCGGAGCCGCCATTCATCCAGCTTGTCTCCCAGGCTTACAAAGCCGAGTTTCATATAACGCTTTCTGTGAATCAACTCTCTTCCAACGCCTTCCTTGGGTACCCTAGCAATCTCCGTCATGCCATTATCATTGCATTGGTCGCTCTCCAGGTGTATATCGCCGATGTCAAGACCCTTGTCACTAAAGCTGTCACCGTCGCCTGCAGTGACATGGAGGCAGAGGATGGTGGCGATGGGGAACTCCATGCAGCAGGGCGGCGCAAAGGCCTCCGCAAGTGGCTAGCCACTACTCATCCTCTTGGCTACGCTGATAAAGGATACGAATATTTGGTTTCATGCGTGCATCCTAAATCTACGGATCATCATGAAGGACTGCCCAACCCAACCAATGTGAAGCTCTCCGTTCATGATTTTGCCCAGCTTATCTGCAATATGTCTCGAAAGACCGACCCAGTCCCCGTGGCTGCTCCTCTCATCTCCGGTGGTTGTTCTACCCCTGTCTTCCGCGTCGCCCTGGTTCATATGCGCAAGTATGCCCCAAAGGACTCCCCAACGCATGCCGACAAGTTCCTGCACGATGCATTCATTGTCGCCGCCAACCACCTTCATATCAACAACGTTCCGTGGCATCGTCCTGCAGGACCTCGAGGCAGACGGTCCAGAAAGCCTGTCTTTGACTCTTGGGTCAATCTAGGGAAGGCCGTAGATCTGCAGGCAATCAAGCGCAACCACACCCAGTCAGGCAACGCAGCCGCCGAAGCATCCCAGCGAGCCCAGGCTGCTGACTCTAGGGCTGCGTGGTCAGCCGACTCTATTACCCTGCAGTCACTGCCGGATTATATTCTTAGATCCCGACTTCCTGATGAGTTTTCCCTTGAGAGCATCGACCTCGCGGACAACTCATCCTCAGACGGTCAAGAGCCCAGCTCACGAGAGATTTATGAATGGGTATTTGCCAATTTCAACATCAATAAGCCACTGCATCAAATCGCCCTCATAGCTGGCATCTACGTCAGCAGGATCATCCCCGATATCTTCTGGGCCAACTCTGACAAGCCAAAAGCACATACCGTCGCTGATCACATCGCTCTCACAAATGCCATTCGCGCCCTCCCATGGAAGCCCAACGCTAGCGGCCGCAAAGGCTGCAAACTACCTCAGCAGTTCATCGCCATGGTGCCTGCCTACATCCTAGCAGTGTATGATGAAAAAAGCCCTTTGCGCATTCATTGTGACAAGCGCAAGAGTTTCCCCAAGCCCTGGAATGCAAAGAATAGTGCCAAGGGGATTGGTCCACTCCTTCTAGTGCGCTTAGGGCTTCTAAGAGCAGTGGCTGGCAGAGTCTGGAAGGGCGGTCCGCCTTTTGAAGATTGGAAGCTGCTCTCTGCAGAGGCTGTAGCTGCAAAACATCGGGAGATCGCGGCATGTCTGGCAGATCGCCAGTATGGACCTTTCCGATTGGGAGTCATGTTCTTGGGCATTGACAAAGCTGTAAGTCTGGGGCGCACATCTCAGACGTACACCATCAATCCTGCAATCTCATCCATCAAGGCCAACAAACGCGCATCAAAGGGCGACTCTGATAGCGATGACGTAGAGATCGTTGAAGTTCGTATGGCCAAACGCCCCCGCTCGACATGACTACTGCAGCCATTCTCGAGCGCTGCGGGCAGTTATGGTTATGTACGTTTGTACCGCCGATATAGTGCATCTTTCGCGTCGCTTTACTGCTTGTAAAATTGTCTTGCCCCAACCTAATAAGTCTTACTTACGCCTCTCGCACTCTCCGCCCATAATCATCGCGGCGGCCGACTTGGATGATAAGAATCAATGCCTAATTCAATTGACGCGGCTACCCATGCCGGTGAGGCATAAGGCGCGGCCCGTCGTCAGAGACCCTGCCATTTCAACAGCATCCGCCAAGCAGATATTTCTACAATATTTAGACACGAGATACCGCCGGCTCTGCTTTTGGCTTACTGTCCACGACGAACGGTGTGAGAAGTTGATGCGTGGGATTTTGGCGCACACAGCGCTTGACCTGCGGACAGATCCGTTTGGTCACGGCCAATTATATACGGCGTTGTCCAGGGTGAGGGCGCGAAGGGATACCCTGTATTTGTTTGCAGAGAAAAAGAAGAGCAGGACGGCGCGGATATCGTGTTTCCTCACTTGCTACTGTAAATACAATTTGTCGTCGAAGAGTAGACCGAGGGCGTGTATTCGCCATATCTTGGTCCGTTCGACTGGAGCGAAATTAACGCTCGGCGAGGCGTATATAGTCACGGATTGGAATTGATCAACGACTCTTTGAATCGATTCCAGCTCCTGAAGGAACTGAGGAAGGTCCGTCCATGCGAGCCAATCCGCCGTTGTGTTGGCCGTAGATTAGAGTTTTCTCCTTACGCGATGCCCCTGCGGGAGTGGGTGGGATCCATACTCTCTGGCCAGGGCTAATGACGGTCACCTTTCCTCTTATAATGCTTGGGGCTGGAAGGGCTACGGGCAAAAAGGTCTGCGATGCCTACGAATTGAATCGCGACAAAGCTGAAAAGTTGCCAGCGGCTCAGATGGCGTGAAAGAGAAAGAAAGATTAGAAAGGCTTTTACCAAAGATATAGGGGACTGTATGAATTTAGCGCCCCCGCTCTTAAGAGAAACCCCAAGGGAAATTAAATGCGGATGGGGGCTAAGAAGCGAAGGGGAGGGTGTGTCGCAACGCTATTGCGTCGCCTGCAGGCGTGCTTCAAAAAGCTATCGCAATGGCCGCAGCGCTCAAAGAGCACGCCAATTAACATGGGCTGGCTACCCCGCCTACGCGTTCGACGCCCCGCTGGGTAGAAGGTAAAAGCAAATGGAATTTTGAGAAAAAAGACGCGGAACGCTGAAAGAGCTGGACGTGCAGTCGACGATAGTCGGGCATGCAACGTCCGAGTCAAGTTCATAGCGTCCAGAGTCAATAATACGATCATGATAGACGCGCGGTCGACGATAGTCGACATGCAACGTCAACTTCATGTTCGGCGGTCTCAACGTCAAACGCTAAGCGTTCGACGACGGTGAAAAGATCCATTCAATTAAAAACGCTAGGCGTTCAACCGCATGCCGGAGGCGAAACTCAAACGCTAAGCGTTCGACGATGATGGAAGTTGAGAAGTGTTTCGTGCGTCAACGCTCGCAGGCTCGCAATCCGCTTGAAACGGCCACTGAAAGAACTGGACGTGCAGTCGACGATAGTCGGGCACGCAACGTCCGAGTCAAGTTCATAGCGTCAATCATGATAGACGTGCAGTCGACGATAGTCGACATGCAACGTCAACTTCATGTTCGGCGGTCTCGACGTCAAACGCTAAGCGTTCGACGACGGTGAAAAGATCCATTCAGTTAAGAACGCTAGGCGTTCAAACGCGTGCCGGAGGCGAAACTCAAACGCTAAGCGTTTGTTGGTGACGTTGACGCCGAACGCTAAGCGTTCGACGACCATGGAAGTTGAGAAGAAAAGACGAAGATTATGTAATCTGGATGTGGCGTTATAACGGCCGCATATAATGTCGGACTTTGAAATTCGATTTGTCAGCGCAGTCCGATACTTCCAGATCCTAGGATATCCGAGCCTCCGAGACTCCGAGTCCAGCATCCGAGCCTTCAACCATCTCAGGCGTCACCAAACAGGGCGGATCAATATATCTCCGCTGAAGCCTAGGCTCACGACGAGTCTCGGCAATCACTGGCTGCATAATTTACTGGTTGACAATAACGAGGGCTTGGTTCTCCACCCGCAACCACACCACTTCCGCACGGCAATCTCACTGCTTCCGGGACACATTAGGAGGACTGGAAACCCCTGGAGAAGGTTTCGGCGGGTAATCGTACTTTAGGTGCGTGATTGGCAGGCAAAATCACGGTCGAAACGTGACCTGGCTATTTCCCCAGGAATCAACCAGCAATATGCTCCCGACTCCCACAGTAGTGGAGGAGGGTTTTGTCTGCAACAAACGGTGCAGTTCTCTACCAAATCGTGCGTGGGAAAGTAAGTCCTCCCATGGGCCCAAAGTCAGGGTATTGGGAAGTCTGTGTGAGGTCTGCGCAGACTCCGCGTCCAGGTCGGTGTCTAGGTCTGTGTCAAGTCTTTGTCAGCGTTACCCGGGAGTTTTTCTGCAGTCCCTCCTGCCACCCTCTCTCGTTTTCCCGCCGCCTCCCTCGCTGCCCACCACCTATACTTGAACTGTGGGCGCCACATCATTCAGTCCAACCCTTCGATTGCCCAATATTCCTGGTGTACTGTGGCGCATGATGACTATTAGTCTGGCTGTGGTAGCGCTGTTGCACTTACGATATGTCAGAGTGACGTTTCATATCATTTGTATGCTCGATGTACTATCTATTACTGTGCTCAATATTATCGTGATTTTGGGCCGTAAAGGCGGTGGACAACGTTATGCATGGTGCCCCCGCTGTATCATACCATGTCGTGCATGACCGTAGTGAACGATGCGAATGTTATACATCATACTACCATGTCGTGCATGACCGCAGCAAACGATGCATCACGCAAGGCATGGTCATCATGTATGACCCGTGACTAACATCCATGCATGACAAGCATTCGTAAAATACACCAGGACTATATTTACACCATGCATGAATTACGGACTAGGATAGCAGTAGGACATGCATGAGGTCTAGATTCTAGACTACAGTAACAGTATTATCATGCATGAGAACCACAGCATCAGGTGGACGGCGGGAATGACATAGTTGATGATCGGACGGGGCGGGATGCAACGAGAAAGGTGGCGGGCAACGAGGGAGATGTGGGAGGAACTACAGGCAATGAGAAAGGTGGCGCACAAACAAGAGAGATGGCGCGCAACGAGAGAGGTGGCGCGCAACGAGGGAGGCGGCAGGCAAATGAGAGAAGGCGGCAGGATAAGACTTCTCCCCACAAACGTACGCATCGTAACCAACCTAGACCGTAAACCGATCAAACCAACTCACGATTCCCCTAGCGCTCTCCTCCTTCGCCCAGCCTGCATCAGCATTCATTCAATGTCTTGCTAATAAGAAACGAAACCAGGCTACTCACGTTGCGTGTCAATAGCAGGATCACCCCGTACAACAAACCCATGTTGGACGCCTGAAAACACCTGGAAATAATATGTGGATTTGCGAGCGACCATGATGTCTTCGGCACGTCGACGCGAGGCCAGTGGGAATGTGTGCTCTTCCTCTACATAAAAGAATAATAGTATTGGGAATCGGCTTAACGGCGATCATGAACATCTGTAGGAAGAAACTTTTACCTGCGCATGAGAAAAGGAGAGGTCCTGCGTTGATGCGATGATTTGTGTTTGGTTAAGGCACCTGGATGATATGTTAAGCATAAGAAGCGTACCGTCAAGTTTCGTTTTCATCGAGGAATGCGGGGGTGAGCCAGTGCTCCTACAGTTCTCACGTGGGCATCTTTCTTGAAAGCTGTCGAATCACTTACCAGCAACCACAGCTCCATCAGAACAGAAGTCCACGACGAATGAGGCTCCAAAGCAATACCCTGATTACAGGAATTCAGCGTCGTTTGGCGCGATTCTTGTATTGACATACCGACAGCGCAGTATTTGGTATTCTCCCTCCCTGTACGCATTTCGGTGACTCAGAAGTGACCGGAAACAAACCAACGTACCGTATTTTCCTTTCACAGCATCTAGCCAAGCGGGGAACGCATCGATAGCAGGTTTGCGAGAATTGTCGATCCACGCCTGGCGATCACAATCAGGCAAGTGGTTCGGCACGGAGTCGCCAAAGAAATAATCAGCTCCAAGTACGATATAGCCTTGTTCCATTCAAATCTCATCATCGGTTCACAATGTACAATGTTGAGAATGGGACGCACCACAGGACGCGAAATAATATTGGATTATTGTTAACGAAAAGCGGACCCCATACAGTCTGCTAGGAAGAGTATCACTTTCTGTGTGGCAGCAGTAGGATCGGGGATGTATGTTGGGATTCCATCGAGGTCCTCAACGCGGCCAACGGGCGTGCCTATGTGTTTTACACCGGAGAAGCAGCAACTACCAGGGGCGGAGGCGAGTGTGGGGGTCATTATCGATATTCTGTGTAGAGATGAACGCCTGGTCTTCGTGCGACCTTTATATCTTCGGAGCAGAAGAGGAAGCTTGGGCTATGAACAACACATACGTCCTTTATGATCGCCCGACCTCCAGAGCCATGTGGATGCATTTCAGCAAATGATTTCATGAGGGATAATCATAGCTAGTTCCAACCTTCGAGAGTTCACGGAAAGCAAACAAGGTCTGTCCCTGAAAACTCATTTGAAACAATCCAGAGTAAGGCCGCAGTATGAGGATGATTTACTGAAACAGTCTGATTTCAAAATAACAGCACATATCACTTGCTACTCGTAAAGCGTTTGAACCATCCTACCATCGCACGTTGGCACTCTTCCTTCGCCCACCCTATCAGAAGCAAGAGCATTGAAAATTCAAATCACTGAAAAAGGCGACAAATACTGACTTTCAGTCTCGATTTCTGGATCTCCCCTTGTTCCAAAGCCGTGCGATACACCGCTGAATATCTGAAAATAGTATGTTGCCCTCTTCTCCACAAGGATGTCTTCAACGTGTCGTCGGAACGTCGCTGGGAATGCAGAGTCCGTTTCTATGGGGTGGTATGAGTGAAGCACGCTTCAGAGAACCAGAAGACATGTCTATACCTGCGCAAGAGAACTACAAGGGCGCTAATTGCATAGCTTGGTCAATGCTGTCATTGAAAAGTATAATATGGAACCTGCCTTTTCTGGCTCTCAGAAGCTCCTCGGTCAAGCTCGTAGGATGGGCACGGTATTTCACATTCGTTCCTTTATATCGCGGCTTATTATTTCGGTATGCCACGTATGCTGGGAAGGATGATCAAGGATCGTACCAAACATTTCCTTGACACCATCCACCCACTTTGGAACGCTAGCCCTCGCTTGCTCGATAGATTTTGTTCTCCATGTTGAGCGATCGGACCCGGGCTTGTTGAGATGCAGATGAACAGGATCACCAAAAAAGTAATCTATTCCAACCACGGTGAAACCTGCCTTCCTGATCAATACGCATACTAAGAAACTATACACACAGAAACTTGCCCTGGGAAACGTAGTAATCTTGAACCAGTTGAGCATTGATATAGAATGGCCCAAAGAGCATCCGAGAAGCACAGGATGACAGTTTCTACTGTGGACGCAACGGAAGCTTGCGGAGCAGATAGGTATGTCGGTACGCCAGCGATGGTAATGCTTTCACCCTTGAGTGTACCACTGTGTGCGACTGAAGTGAAACAGTGATCTGTCAATGGGCCTGCGAGTGTGGACGACATGGCTCTTGGCAAGGAGATGAGGCCTTCAGGCGTCAAGTGGGCAAATCATGTGGTTTCCTTTCGAGCTTGTGTCCCACGCCGCGATTCTCGGTAACTCTCCGCACACCCAGCGTCGGCGTCCCATGCAAAGGCTGATACTATGTTTTGATGTGGGCGTTTTTGCTAGTACTGGTTACCCCGCCAAGACGACACTTACAGCACTTTAAATTTCGTTTAGGGCCAGCCGCAGGGACAAACTCAACCAAGAAATATTTCATTTAAACCAAGTATCTCTTAAATCATAACTTAATTTAATTATTGATATTTTAAAAGCTAAAGTTCCGGTTCAAGTCCGGGTGTTTTCAAACCTAATAACAGTTATTATTTATTCTGAACGCACGCTCGCCCACCCCGCGCCATGTCACGTGACTTCTTGCAGAGGTGAATCGCGACAAGATATCTCCACTTGCCGCTAGTAAGCTTACACTACTTGCATTGTAGGCTATTTCACTGACGAGTACGATAATTGCAAAAAATGCTACGAGGCACCTACTTTTTCAACTTATAATTGCCAAGTTGTGGCAACGTCGAACTTGAAGTTGACGGCGAGTTGGTGTCACCGTTCTTACGACCAATCCTTTTAAGTTTTGAGGAATTTACCCGGCGGCAAGCAGTGAAACAATGTATAATTTACTGACGGCGCTTGTGTCGCTTGGTGTTTCAAGTAGCTTCTATTCTTCAGAATGCCAAGGATGGTCCTGCAGTAAGGTGCGTCGCAACTGATTCAGTGACCGATATCTACTAGTCTCAAGTTTGAGCCGGATACTTCTTGTATATAACGTCTAACTAGTGTTTACAGCGTCGTGCATCCCTAGGCATTGGTGTTTGCGTCATGGCTTCACCAGGTATCCCGCTGGATACCGCCGCGGCTGTCATCATGTCATCAGTGCTAGAAGGCATTTTATATGGTGTGTATTGCAATGAGTTTTCCCGTCTCATGTCCACCAAGCTAGCGCTCCTTAGGCTTTTCAGTTCTCATGTTTTTAGGTACTATCTGGATAATTACTTACAAACGTCGCACATGCGATGTCAATCGGCCAGCTGTTGTAGTTGCCACCCTAATGTTCTTACTGAGTACTGTGGTTAGCGTCTCGCCGCTTTCATCCAGTGACATTCGCTGAAGCTTCCCAAGCACATGGTCGCAGGCATCATTCGTATCGAAGAAAGCGTTGTGACACGTTTCCAGGGGGCCCAGCGGCGTTTTTTGCAGACATTTCCGAAGAAATGTTTGTAGTCAAGGATACGATACTCGTCTTACAAACCATGCTTGGCGACGGTGCGGTGGTGGGCTCAAATTTTGCTCTGCAAGCTTGAAACCTGCGGCTTATAGAAATCCTCCTCGGTCAAAAGATTTATCGATGTTACATTGTGTGGCAATCTGTATGGATTATTATTATACCTTGCATGATGCGGTGTGGTATAGCAGGTTTGTTGCAATCATACTTGCGAAGTGATGCGCTCTGATATTGCCTGGAAGTGTTCGGTGTTGTTACGCTTTATGACTTTTCGCAAGCGTCGAGTAACAATGTCTTCACCAACAAGACTGGACATTTGGTCGCGACGTTTATGACCAAGTTGACACTTGCAACAAATTTGCTTAGTTTAGGTAAGCACACTTCTGCGTATGCGCGATGTTGGGTCTCATTGCCCTGATATTAGGACTGTTAGCTTATCGCATCTGGAAGAGCGAACGTAAGGTCTTCAGAATCCGCGCTACAAAGAGGAAGATGCCTTTATTGCGCGTGTTCATAGATGCTGCTATTTTGTACCCTGCAGCGCTCTGCTCCTCGATCATATGTTTCATCCTCGCGAACAACGGACTGTATGTTATGGCAGACTTGGTAATTTGGCTGTTAACATTTGTTGTCGATATCACTAAGCTGAGATCAACTAGAATGTCCTGATCATCTCGATTGCCTTCTACATGGTGTTCATTCGCATCATGAGTAGTCGACACAATCGAGATTACATCTCAACTGTTCTTGGAGGGGAAAGTAGATTAGAAAACAGAAACTCGCAGCAATATCCTATGTAGTCTTTGCACAACATATACAGGCAAAATGATACTACATCCTTCTTGGCTGATAACTCAAAAAGTGCATAAATTAGCATAATAATCTATCTAGCTTAGTATATCTGGATATATAGTCATCTGTCCTATTCAACCAACTTCGGCGGCCACTAAATACCTCACGAGATTATAGGGAGCCTTACCTTGGAGTTCTGAGCTTATCTGGCACACGGAGAATGTGTTTGGCTCCGAACCTCGATGTTGAGGATATTTTGAGATGCGGCTCCGGTCGGTAGAGGAATTGGCGCGTATGCTGCGTGTTGACAAAATCGATATTGTTCGCATTAGCCCTACAAGTAGTATCGCGCATTCAGGAGTGCGAGAAACGAGCCGACGTATACTTGAAATGATAGTAGTCAGCACCATCCTCAGAGAATGCGTGGTCATACATTTAGCTACTAAAAATCTAACGCCGAGAAAGATAAAGTTGTTTGACATTGCTGCGCACTGCAAACGACCCTTAGAGACGAGGTAGACAATAAGATTATGTAGACCTTACTGTGACTGTAGTTGCCACTGAACCTATACTGCACAAAACATCAATCAAGGTATAGTATAGTCTGGATGGACGAAATACCTTGTGATACAGCCAGTATTAACGGTGTAAGTTATAAGCTTGTTGATGAAGGAATCCATCCTTAACACTCAATATCAACTTGAATATACCAGATCCTGACAGTCGACGGATCGTTCGTTACCTGAAGAACCCAGTGCGGGGGGTAGCGAGGAGATACCACATTGATGATGCAATAAGGATATCGACAACAGTAACCGTGCTCAAAGCCGCGTATGCCGCCCACTCTACTCTAATCAAGTCCGAGCACTGATGACACTGATATCTAATCATGGTTAGCACCTCGCGAGAAATTGAGCAGATGGTTCACTCACAATACCCAACCAAGGACTAGGTCAAAGTGAAGATGATGAGTCAACGGCAGCAACACCATGACCAGTACGCTAAAACCCTCACCGATGTCAACACCTAAAAGGATCTTCATGTTCGAGATTGCACGAAGAGAGTTTGCAGATGACATCGTCACCTAAAGCGAGGGCCATGATTATGCAGAATGGATTACTATAGTATATGAACATTGATTATAAACCCACCATCATTATAGGGAGAGCTCTCGATCGGCGCCGGCTTTGTTCAGTCTGCGCTGACAAATCAAGTTTCAAAGTCCGCAATCATATGCGGCAATTGTGCCAATTCGCGGGTCATTATCAGTCAGGTAAGTTCAGGCTCCCAGACATGTCCTGACCTCGTGTTTACTACTACTATTAACTATCATGCAAATCTTGACAAAACACATTGCAGAATGTCATAACACGTTCCTTCCTATGGTCGTCTAGAGGTAAATCGATACACACACCATGGTCGGGCAGACTGACAGAATGTTCATTAGCTGGTGATTATTGAGGCCCACTCCGAGTCCCAGGGTACGATTCGACGAAGATGAAGACTCGGGTGCAGCATCGCCGCAGCTGGCGATTTTGAGCATACCAAGAGTGAACGATTACAGTGGGGCAGATGCCATCAAGATCGAGTGGCTCCAAGCTCCATGCAGCAACCTCCGCTTTGGTCGAAACGACTCAGACTATAAGGTATTATGCAGATCTCATTTTCATGAACGAAGTTATTCTCTTTCAATTTTTCAATGTACCATACACCCAGATACTGTTTTCGCATTCTAAAACGGACCATAATCTACACATTGATGTATACATGCAGAAGCCAGGACGGGCCAATAATAATTGTATCATTTCACTATTTCACATCTTCACGGTGCAGCCTCGTATCATAACAAATATTCTTTTGTCCTTATCATCCTTGTGCACAACCGTACCAAACGCCTTCAACCACTCGTTACGATACTTAAAAGAACGGACGAACACTAACCAATGTTTGTCAGTATCATCTCAGCTGTATTAGCATATACCGTCCCTGCAAACGTCTTTGCAATGAGCTGAGATCCAGCAGCAATTATGCACACTTTTATCCTGCAAGTCAGGATTCGACGTTTCAACGACGACCATCGTCCCAGAGCAGAAAAAATACATGAGATGTATGTGACTAATTAATACAAAATTGTGACGTCAAGAACCGAACGAAAGCAAGAGCACACCTTCGCTATACAAAACCCATAGGGGCGAACATCGTGGACACGGCAGTTTAACAGCAAGGAGGGTATCATCACCGTGGCCGTGAGGGACCTTTATCCGCCTCTGCCACATTGTCCAGTTGCGCACTCCGTTTTTGAGCGAGTTCGTTCTGGCGTTCTAGACTCCTGTCGTGCCAAATCGTCAGCACAAGACCTTGGACATGAAAAGAGGAAAAAAGGAGGAAAGGGAGAGGAGGAAAAGGCCAACAATCACAAACCTCATCTGATTTTCCAACTCCAACACCCTCTCCTTCGCCCCTTGCCTCTCCCTCTTATACTTCTCCTCCCCTGCTTTCAACCTTGTCTCATACTCCTTCACCCTCGTCTCCCATTTCTGATCAGCCGGGGTCGTCTTTTAGTTTACGTTCGAAATATTTTCTTCACTTAAGAGGAGCTGGTTTTGAACTACCACTAGGCGTTTCTCAGCATTTACGGCGCGGGAAAGGAGCATCTTTGTTTCTTGGGAGTCGCCTTGGGTTGGTCGTCGGGATGTCACTAGTTGCGAGGTTAATTCTGCGTCGGTGGCCTTTGCAGATGAGAGTAAGAGTATCAATCAAAGTCAACGTAAAATATAAAAAAACACTAATAAAAATACCCACCTTCAACCCCTTAATCTCCCCTTCCTTCGCAGTCTCCAGGTAGCCTTTGCCTCACCATACACCTTTACGCTCGACTCGAACTTATCGATCTGGTTCCACCGCACATCAAGCTGCTTCCGCATCTCACCAAGCTTCTCAGTAAATTTCCCTTCTGCATCTTTGACGCGCTTTTCGAAGTCGAGTTGGATCTGGGATAGAGCCTTGAGCCGTGCGATGAGGTTGTCGTGGAAGACGCTGAAATTGGTGGAGGGCTTCGTTGCTGCTCGATCCTTTCTCCTGCGAAATAACATGATCTTGTGAGTGAGTGACGCGTGTTAGAGAGAAACAGAAGCACTTGCGAGAGTCTTACCCACGTCGAGGATCTTATCCATGTATTGATATATCGTAAGCTGCGATGTATTTCGCTCCGTAAGCTGATCACGATACTGATTCTCAGCACTCAATAACGTCCGCTGGTCCTTAGACAACCGCGTCTCCAGCTCATTCACTCTCGTCCTATACCCAAATGACTCTGCCTCAGCGGTCTTGAGACTGCTCTGCGCACTGTTAAGCTTCTCTGAGACTGAGACATGCTTGAGTTTGGGTGTTGAGCTGTGTGGTGACTCACTGTTGTACTTCGAGCTGCAGTTTATGAATCAGTCACGATCATGAGCCGTACTCTCGCGGTCGCCGACATCTTTCCTCGTACGAGACAGTTCGTCCTAATATTCTGAGTCGAGGAGGGTGGGTCATCTTAGGGCGGCACGCTATCAGGTGCGCGCCTATCAATTAGACCTTCGTGCGAAAGCCACTTCCGCACACCTAACCTGTTGATAGGGGACCATAGCTAACCACCCAGATAGATAGACAAGTATGTGCTGTCCAACTTATCCAAGCGACTTACAGCTTGGGCCTTCGCCCGTTGTGAGAGGCAGGAGGGGATGAAGCTTCCTCCTCTTCCTCTTTGTCATCGTCATCTTCTATTAACTGCACTACATGGGGTTTCTTTACCGACCTGTGAGCAAAAGTCAATACCATATCAAATGGGAAAATCATTAGCATGTTGACGCACGCGGCCTGTTTTGGGAGGGTTCGTGTGGGTGCTGGGGTAACATGGTCGTGCGATAAGACATCATCGTCTGAGTCATCGGAACCAGAAACACGTCTCCGCCTGAATAACAATTGGTCAACTGGAAGTTAATAATGAATGAATGCCCACTTACTTGGTTTGCTTCCCTCTGCCCTTGCCCTTTGGGTGTGACGGAGAAGCAGCAGAAGCCACACTTTCATCTGGTATGATGTTGTCCGTGGTATTGGTAACAATGCTTTCTGAGCGCCTGTGTCACAATCAGTTTCAACGCGTATGAACGGTAGCGTAACAGAAATCACACCTTTTCCGAGCACGAGTGCGAGGTATGTCAACCTCCTCGCCGTCGTCTAAGGGAATGATATCATCAAGAAATTCGAACAAGTCCTTCAGGTACTCCAGTTGCCTGTAATCTTCCTCGTTGAAGCTCTCTAGCGGCTCAGCATATCTTTTCGGAATCGCAGCATCAAATTTCGCAAGCGCATTCTTGGCTGCTGCGTCACGGATTGGTCGACGCTGTATGCGCATGATTTTTTGGTTGACACAAATGCTCAGATGAACTCACAGAATTGAGGCTGTGAAGTAGTAATTTGAGCGTGCGGATTTTATCGTCATCAACCTTGTCCAGCAAGTATAGCCTCCCAAAAACTTGATAGAAAAATTTCTTGTCCTCCTCTGCAATTTTAGCGTTGGTTAATGGTTCGCCCCAGAAAGTCATTGACATCCTTATCATCTTGTCGTCGAACAGTGCTCTTGCGATATCACTTGCCAGGTCAATATGAATTGTCTCGTCCGTTGGTTGCTCTTGCACATCGCTGCATCATTTTAACTAACACTCTCAAAACAAATAACATTGCCTCACATAGCTTTCTGTGGATCGGTCCAATCCACGAACATAGCTGCTATTTGAGCAGGACTGACCATATCCTGGGTGTCGTCAACATTTCGGGTTTCTGGGGCAAGTTGCTCGAATAATCCAATAACCAGCTTTTGCATTCGTCGCTGGTTGACTGCAGAGGAGTAGCAGTACACGGGGAAGAAATAGGCAAGGTACTGGCGGACTTCTTGGTTGTCGATCGTGTCCGGGGCAAGATATGCAGCAACCAGGCTTTGCAGGACCTGAAGAAGCGTCACCTCCTGATATCGTGCAACAATTTATCGGCACCAACCTTGTCTTCGGAGATCATTCCGGAAAGGACAAGCTTTGAAAGGCCGATACACAGGAGGGCTTGCACCTTGTCCGATTTCTCGGTTTCCAGGAGTTGCAAGAAGAATTCGATTATACGCTCTCTCTGTAGAAGCGTGAGCATTGAAATAAGGTTGAAGCTGTTGTTACCCACTGTACTACCCTCTTTTTTCAAGAAGTCGTTTTCGTGCACCATAAGAATGTCGAAGACAATCTGCAGCACACGGATCCTCAAGACTTCCGGGGCAGTCTGAATTTGACCCAAAAAAGCTGGAAAGAGTTGAGAGCCATGCGCTATGAAATTAATCAGTTTCAAAACCACATGGTGGGCAGCATGAGCATACTCAAGCAATAAGACAGCAAAGACCTAAACAGATGAGACCCTTTTCACGAAGTACCAATTCCTTACGTTTGACAGCAGGAATGATTAACTCGCCAAGGATGCCTTCGAGCGTTGAATTTTCTTCAAATGTCTGAGCAACAGTGAGTGATTAGGAAATTGAACATAAGCTATGACGCACTCCGTTAACACGCTCCAGCATCCCTATACAAAGTGACAGACAACGCAAATCAATCGTGTCCATACGAGCTCGTTCCTCGGAAGACATATTTTCTGATGGCTTTGGTCCTTTGGGTGCTGTACGAGTTGGCATGGGTGTTTCGCCAAAAGTGGTCTCTCCATCATCTGCAGGCTCCTTCTAGCAAAAATAACGTCATCACAGGAATAAAATGCGAACAATGAGGTGTCCAACTCACTAGAGCTTCTTCGTCGCTGACATCCCTAAACTCGTGGACTACTTCTACAACAACTCGAATAAGATCCCTCTCGTTTGGTGATAGTATCCGTAATAGGTCCAAACATCTAGCGACAAGTGATTCGGGTAGTGCTTCCTGAGAGATCATGTCTCTCACAAGCTGGAACATTTTCCGGCGCCCAATCTCATCAGCGTAGTCTAGATTCACAGCAACCTTGAGCATCTCGCCTATGACAAATTCCTTGTCAATGCGAGCCTCCTCTTCTTCCTCAGTTGATTCGCCACGAATGACTCTCTCTTGCTCGGCGACCTCCAAGTCTTCTTGGTATGCATTGTAGGCAGCTTGGATGCGGTAGGCAAGGTCAGTGACAACCGGGAGAGAAGCATCTAGTTTTTCCGCATTTTTAATGGCAATGCAATGGTCAACCAAGACGCGAGCGAAAAAAGCTCGCTCTGGGGTCAGGTTGGCCCAATAGGCATCTGTAGATGTTCCAATTAGCTCATCCGACCGAGATTCTGCAACGGAACATACCATTAAACTCGACGTGGTCGGAAATATCAGCGCGTCTATCCAAAACACTCAGCAGTGCGTCCTCTGCAACCGTGCTCTCCGTAAGATCAAATAGGCTTAAAAATGCGAGAACATTATCTTCGACGGTCTTGCTTTCTTCGTTCTTGACATGTTCACGAGCAACGTCCACCCATTTGCTGAGTAATAAAGCTGCAGTCTGGTGAACCGCTGGCTCTCGATCACCTAAACCATTGCGAATGATGAACTCTCTCTGAGAAATGGTAAGCACACGAGGATGAACGAGCCCCATTGCAGAGCCTTCAGAAGCGAAGCAATGTTGGATTAGGATAGCGGAATCAACCAGCTTGCGCATTATCGTGTCAATGTCACGGGTTCGACCAAGGACGGCGTCTAAGGTAGCTGAAGACAGAGGAATATTGAGCAATGCGGCTCTACGGACGTCTCTATAAGACAAGTGATTACCATACTGTTGGACGATCTATGACAAATGAACCAACGCGGCAGGATCACAACTAAGAGTCTCCAGTAGGACCTCAAGAGCAGTGGGTTCTCCTTCTTCCACATCAGATGGATCTTCCGAACCACATAGCTTCGAGAGTGCAATGACAGCCTGGACTCGAACAAATATTTCTTTATCGTGCACACGCTCGAAGAGAGCTGCGCGGAGCTCAGTGTACAACGTTTCGATGTGCCTGGTCAGCCAGGTTTATTGCACAAAATAGGTTGCTAACCTAATTTCACCCAAATGCGCGACCATCTCCGCCAAAAAGTGGACGCAGCGGTAGCGTGCGACTTTGTCCTTGGCTTCAAAGCCGTTTACGAGGGAGGTAAGCACTTTCTCAACGAACCGAGAGGCTGTGGTATCATCGTCTTCATCGTCATCCTCCTTCTTTACCTCAGCGGCTGTAATAAGATGAGGTTTAGCATCAGTGGAACGAGCGGACATCGTACCTCTCTCATTGATATATTTTGTATACGCTCCAACAAAATTGACTATCCGGTCACCCTGCGATGTTCCTTTCTTCACGGCGGCAGCTCTGCATAATATGTCTTTAAATCTCTCCTCAAACATACGCTCACCGGTGAGCTTGATGCTTCTGCCATTGTGTACGGATTCGGTGAAACCAGCAGCATCTAGGTGGAGTTTGTGAAGAGCAACGATAACTTTCTGGTGATTTGCAAATTTTGCAGTTGAATTCTGAACTTGGTCAAAAATCTTGGGCACGTTGGACGCGTTTAGGGTCACGTGCGTCGCGATGCAAAACTCTGATGCTTACGTGAAACACGAAGCACGTGCTCACTATGTTGGCGTGCTTTACCTTTCAGTCAAGGAGTGTCCGCCGCGGCCATGAGCGTATCGTTCGAGCTTCAAGATGAGCTACAGGCACTTCAGGACATCGCAAACTACGAAAATCACAAATGACCAGGATCCCCACAGTAGCGATCCCGGCCCCTTATTGCAACGTACGCTAGCCTTGGGTGTTGGTATTCGATTCTTACTGACCACGAACTTAGAGGCTGTCGGAGTGATTGCTCATTCATCCGAAGAAATCACTGATCCAGAGGTATTTGATACATTTCGATGCAGTCGCTGGGCGGAAAAGCTTGCGGCCGGGGGCTCACCCAATAGAGCCAATAAGGAGACCGAAGAGCTTGATCAAGTCGCTGGCAATGTAGAGGATGAGATTGGTGAACGGATAGCTGCCGTTCGCGAAACTGAGTTGCTCTATGGAGAGCAGTCGTTGCTGAAGTTGTACGGCCCGTTACTAGTCCATGTGTGCGGTAGTCCACATAAATTCAAGGCAAGTGACGAGTCATTTTCTCTGCATTACTACTGACGCATACAACAGAATCGCACACTTCGTGCTGCTACAACTCTCCCGTTCAGCAAGTTCCTCTGTGTCAGCTCACAATTTTGCGATCAGCACCACCATCTCCTCTTCAAGATCCTTGAGACTTCAAGAGACCCAAATATCCGTAGCAACATTGTCATTGCCCTCGGCGATGTGGCAGTCTCGTTCAGCAAGATCATCAACGAGAACAGTCATGAATCATATAAAGGCCTTTGTGACGGTGATCTTGTCGTAAAGAAGAACACGCTGATGGTGCTCACGCACTTGATCCTCAACGGGATGATCAAAGTGAAAGGTCAGCTAGGCGAGATGGCCAAGTGTCTAGAGGATGAGAAGCTACGGATATCTGACCTTGCGAAGCTGTTTTTCAAGGAGCTGTCGACGAAGGACAACGCGATCTACAACAACCTACCTGATGGTAGGCCTCAGTTCACTCTTAATATCAACGTTCTACATATTTGGTGCGTCGGACGCGCCCCTGCAAACGTCACCCCCTCACCCTATTTACCGGACTTTTCCATGCATGGTGCATCCACAAGACTGCCATAGTACTAGGTGCGCACCTGATAGCGTGCCAACCTAGGGTGGCCCACCCTTTCTGACTTAGAATTTTTTTTTTTTGAACTTAGAATATTAGTCGCAAGCTGCTGGAGGGTGAAAAGTCGGCAATGAATTAATGATACGGTCAAAGGAGTAACCGAGGCAGCAAGATGCACAATCTTCGCTGCTGCAAGACCATTCTAGCACACGGTATTCCACGGATAACATTTTCCTTTCATCCTTATCGCTCAAGCTGGTTAGTTCATGATAACGATCAATAGCGGCTCTTCACCCAATAAAGGCAGGCATCTATGGTATCAACACGACTCCTTCGCCACGATCGGTTACGTTTGCACCCAATGTCACTCCAGTGACGTTTAACGAGACTGACGAGTCCCTGTCCTCACCAACACCAGAACCTTTGTCGCCCACGACGCAGCTCTTCCCTCCTTCAGAGCTTCCCCCAACGACCACCAGGAGACGTGTACCTCCTGGCAAGCGCCGGTCGCTAGGTTACATACCACGTCCCCCGAACGCGTTTGTGTTGTTCCGTGCGGACTTTGTCCGTCAGAAGCACGTTCCAGGGTCCATCGAGACTCATCACGGTTCGCTCTCCAAGATCATCGGTAGGTTTTAATTACCCAGATAGTCTCATGTGATTCTCATGTCGTACCCAGGCAATTGCTGGAGAGCGCTTCCTCTCGAGGAGAAGCGTGTATGGGAGATCAAGGCCAAGCATGCCAAAGCTGAACACAAGGCACGGTATCCTGAGTACCGTTTTCGCCCAGTCCACAACAAGAATAAGGAAAAGAAAAAAGAAAAGGCCACACCCACAGCTGAAGATGAACGCCGCTGCGAAGAGGTTGCTCAACTCCTCCTTGACGGAATGAAGGGCGACCAGCTCGCCGCTGCTATCCGCAAGCTCGACGAAAACAAGGTACATGCTCCTACGCCTGCCTATCTTCTCAGGCGACCCTCTTCCGTGCCCCTTCCGGATTCGCGGTTTGGTGCTGCAGGCATTACCATCCCAACTCTACCTTTCTTCGCAGGCTCGCGTCCTGGAACTCCTGTTGGAAAAACCTCCCACTCTGCTCGCTATATCCTCGGTCAGCGCAGAGCTTCGAGTGCCCAACCGACTATCCCCCGTCATTGGGGCGTCGCCCCACCTGCCTCCTGGCAGCGCGATGAGTCTCCCCTTCCAGAGGCAAACACGAGCTTGTTTGAGCCATCATTCTTCAACTCGAACTTTTCTAGCCAAACCGCGCAGTCAGATGGTGCATTCGTACGTATTACCATTTTTTCATCCTCCAGATCGACGCTGACGTGACAATTCAGAGCTTCAATGAGATGATCTCTACTTTCCCTCCTCATGCTCCTCAGGACTTCGGCATTGCTCCATTGGACCCACTTCATGATCTGTCATTAGACATCAATGCCTTGAATTTCAACCCTCATGACCCCTCCGCCTGGGTGTCGGCAGAGTACAGCAACTCTCAGACTTCGTCCCCATACACTGGCTCCCCTGCACACTCTGACATGTCGTTGCCCGTTGCTGCACCCCAGCCACAGCATGCAGTTGCCCTATTCGATCACTGGCCAGACATGTCACAGCAGTACACTATTCCTATCAAGGACCTGGACTGCTTGCAGGGGTCCGGTGAGCAGCAGATCATAGAGCCACAATTCTCCGGCTACTCAACTGGCATCGAGGGTTTGTTCCCACCACTTGGCGTCATTGATACCCACGGACCTACCATGATGGGTTTCGACTATAACTCGTACTGCTTGTCTTAGCTTGGTGCATATCACTATCCCCGTCTCCATCTACACGATCTATCATTGTATGTATAGCTATTTATTTTACTAGCCTCGGAGTTTCCCCCTCTTCCTTGCCCTGTTTCTATATATATCCTTGGTTTGCACGGTATCGTTGACTTGTAGCTTTATCACTTGCTGTGTCAGATTGGATTGCGCATCCACCCCTTGTATCCATATCGTCACGGTCTCTATTGTCTTGTATGCTTGTAAACGAGCAATATTATGATACCCTGTTCCGCCTCGTTCTGGGGCGGAAAACGTCAAAACGTGATCTGGACTGAGCCGACTAGCAAGTTTTATCTATGGCGCCGGTCCGTATCAGTCTTGCTGTGCCCCAGATCGGTGCCACCTTCGCATGTCATTTCAATGATTCTTCGGAGCATGACAATTAGCTACACGTGGTGAGGAAGGCTGGGCGGTGCTTAACTTAACGTTTCAAGATTTTCAACACAGGTTTTTGATAGGTAGCGCGTGATCGTCTTGCAAAGATATGTGCGGGCGCCACGCATCATCTACTAGGCGCGGTCTAACCAAGGCAATGCGAACACGACCACTAGTCAATATTTCAATGTCCGTGCATGACGCACATATACATACGTCAGTACATTCCTTGCGATTATTTTTCTCGGGAGGGAGGACCGATGAGCGTATAAATAGACATGCTAATAAACACACCAGTGATTTACTACGAAGGGGAAGACTAGTCCGACGACAAGGATACAAGATAATGCTACATCGTTCATGATCCTGACGACCAATGCATTGCGAAAGTGTCCATGAGAGTGTCTAGTGTTTATAAGGAAGGATGAGAGCTAGGAAGGACATCATGATCATGATCTGCATTTCTGCTTCTCGAAGAAGCCATCGAACGAGGGTAAGCTGGTAGCTCTTCGCTTGGCTCTCGGGAACAATCACTTGCAACTATGTGTTCAGCCCGATTATCTCCATTATCATGGCAATAACCATCTGGAGAATGGGCACAAGACGGATGCAGCTTTTCTAGCTCGTAGAACCGTCGGCGCCTTGCAACAGTGGACGGAGAGGTGCTACTATCATTGAATAACTGAAATGGTATGGGATCGACACGGGACGGGGTAGACGGAGATCCATCCCTAGAATTCTGTGTGGTACAAGAATCGAAATGTTCAGGGTGGATGATGAATGTGCCTCTACCGCTCAGAGGACTCGGAACGGCGATGTTGCGCTGTGCAGTTGAGGAAAGATTGAAAGGGGTCACAGATGATCTTTGTCCTGTGCGAGTTAATCGCACTATGATACAGGTTAGTAGGAGAGCTAGAAGCGCGACTCCTGCCACAGTTCCTCCAATGATGGCGGCCATGGTTATTGGGGATGCAGATTCGATTTCAACAAAGATTGGTTCAACCGACGGACTCGGGAACACGTCAATACTTGTCAATGTGAGAACTGGTGCTCATCGCGGGTGTAAGCGAGTAGGATGTTGGCGCGAGTGTCTGCCATGACAATGAGATATTTGGCGTGAAAGTTTGAGGTTCTGCTGAGAGGCAATCTCCTCCATCCATGCTGGGATTGTGTAGTCGATGAGACACGGGAAGACCATCCTCTGGCCGACCTTTTTGTGCTAGAGTTCAAACAACTATCGCACCAGAGACGGCCAAACGTTTCAGAACTTTGGGCAGTGCCAAAGTAATCATCGGTCGATCATGAGCGCTTGAGCTCCGTTGTTGTAGCTCTGCATCCTCATCATCTGAATAAAACAGCGGAGCGGAAGCGATTCTGTCTTTGCGAAGATGTTTCTGAGATGATCCGGCAGCCGGAATAGCTGCACCCTCAAGCAAGCCATCAAGAGGCGCCCCGATAACCGGCAAGTTCGAAGGACCTGGTACTGCATGTGTTTTGACTGAGCGCCTCTTTTCCGGGGACATCGGTTTATATTCGGGTTCACTATCAGAGTCTGTTATTTCGATGATTTCTTCAGCCCATAGACTTGGTACTGGTGGCGGTCGCGGTAGTATCCTTCGCTTTTGCGACCGAGGCTGCTGACTTTGATTACGAGTTACTCTGGATGTCGTAGGAAGTAGTTCGGGGGAAGAAGGGATGTCAATGACCTCCATGACGGTTGGACTTTAAGTGCGAGGAGCCACAACTGGCAAGTCAGTCGGGTTTTGCATTTATGTCTGAGCATAAAAATATACATATTGTCGTCAAAGGCAATTAAATTGCTACATTGTGGATTGTTCAACGTTCAGATACGGTCATTGTTGACTAAGCCACGCGCTGGGTGATTCCACTGGCAGATGTTGGTGATGGTGATATTCAATATCACCGTGACAGCACACCTTGATGGTAGTACCCAAGTATGCGTGTTCGAAATACAGGCATTGTCGATTCAATGGTTCACAGGTATGTCCGCCACATTGATAGTACCAAAGCTTCATTGCGCCGCAGGGATGCCGCTCAATGGTCATGAACAAAGCAGTATCAGTGTGGACCAAAGGTCATTCCCGGTAGCGTCTCCTAGGCAATTTCTCGTCCAGCGCAAATATTCGGATGTGGAGACCTAACTATTCCAGCACTCGCTCGCACCACCTCACCATGTGACGAGGAAAGCCCCCGTAACAGGATCTTCTCTCCCGAGGGCCACGCACCCCATTCCTAGAGCTCATTATATACGCCTGCAAAACATGAGGTAAACATGCGTGCTTTTCTAGGTTCAATATTCATTCTTTGTTTAATGTTGCTCTGTAGCGTAATCGTGGAAATGCCACCAGCAGGACAAGGTATTCAAACAGCAGCCACCACCACCACCTCGTCAGCAGGGCCGCACTTCCGCGTCGAACATATTCCGGAGACTAGTTAATTAACGACTCCGAGTCTGGCCAGATACTTCCCGCGTCTCTCATGCACTTGACAAGCCTGTCTGCAGGCCCAGTTACTTCCTGCTCCCGCTAGGTTTCCTCTCTGTCAACTGAGCTTGAATGATTTCCTTTGCTGTGTATCAGAAGTGTGGAATTTTTCGACGCTCCACATGGAATCACCCTCGTCACGGTGTGACCGGCCTGCTCCACCAATCAAGCAACTTCGAGGATCACGCTTGCGCTTACGCCTTCGTTCCTTTATTTGCTAGACTCAAAGCTCAAAACTATTATTTAGACATGTCTCGTACCGGTATCACCTACAGGTGCAAACCCCAAGGACACATCAAAGACACTGCAAGGCATTGCCAAGCGTGATCATATGGATCTTGTTTTGCAATAGTATTAGCAAGATCTATTCCTTAAGTGGCACATTTAGCGGGCGATCAGGTAAACACATCATTTGCATGACGGCAGTCCTGCCACCTCTAGCTTTGCTCGTACGTGGCATGTGGCACTATGGGAGATTGGATAACAACTGTGGCTGTCGGGTTTGATAAGAACACCGAGGACATACCAGCACCACCTGATATATTCGAGCGTGGACCGATCAATCAGCGCCATAATGCCATGGATGCCCGAGCCAGTTGCACGAAAATGAATAGTGGAATACAGCAATTATGATCTAGACTGTGATGATATCAGCAACGAGCCTGACTTTGGCTCACACACGACTCAGGGGATAACGACAGGGCAATACTGCTCAAGCGGATGCAGATACAATCCCATCATCAGCGTCCTATGCACTATGGTTCCCAGATCTTGGTAAGTTTTGGGTCTCGGCTGCACCACTGCTGCCGATCCAGGAACGCTGATCGGACAAATTTGCATACAGGAGGCCTAGGAGGGCTCCAATGGCTGTCCATCGACTGCCACGGCGGCTGACTCTTCAACTGGTCTAGAAGGTTGGCTTTGCAAGTACCACGGGGTGGAAGGGCCAGGCAATGGGGAAAGTAAGTCACTAAATATGGCAATGGATAACACAAACTTTTGCTGTTCGTGGCGTGGGGTAGAATCTTCCCTGACAGCCTGCTCAAATGCAGTTATTGAAGGTGCGGTACTCTGTGGCACTATTGTGCGTTTTGTTGGTGAAACGCTTGCGCCACGTTGGTAAGGTGACTCAACCCGACGTCTTTCAGTTGGGATCTCAGGCAACGGGGTGTCACCGAGATCATCGTCGGTACTGTGGGAAAAGCCCACCACAGCACGCTTTAGTGAGGGCCTTTGCTGGCGTGACATCCTGTGTTTTGGCTTTCATGGCGGACTTGTATGGAGACTTCTGTGGCGGGGTAGAAGGGCGAGTACGGTGTTTCGAAGGCGTCCCAGGAGAATTCATTTCTTGTAGCTGAGATTTGATGCGGCCGGCGACTATATCACATTCCTTTTCGAGGGCCTTTATGACAGATTTGAACGCAGGTAGAGCCATGGTTTTGACAAAGTGGTTTTTCTTGCACCCCTTGAACAAAATAACGCGAGTAAGGGATATTAAAAAGATATATCATGCAGACCTTCATGATCTGACATATCCAGTAAGATACGGTACAAGTCACCATACTGGCTTGATGACGGGTACGAAATACATCAACCTTGAGGATACTGCCTTCTGCTTCGCACATTGCAACCGAGGCTTTTTGTGACACTTCGTTATTATCCGGTCTATGAACAATTATCAGATGCCAAACAATAGTAATGGGGAAACAGTGCACCTTCTGATGGACGCGAGGTACACGCAGAATCGGATGCCTGGAAGTGCACTTGGATGAGCGACGAGAAACGCAGAGTCAGGCCCAGTCTTGGCTTTTGCAAGTCGGAGAATCACCTGAGGCTGTGCTTTCTCATATGTTTCTCCGGAGCATATATAGTGTGTGTTTCAAGTGCTGCTTCCATCAAAAAGGTGCACGCCACGGTGGAAGAACAAGACGCGGCGTCCATCAGAAGGTGCACTGTTTCCCCATTACTATTGTTTGGCATCTGATAATTGTTCATAGACCGGATAATAACGAAGTGTCACAAAAAGCCTCGGTTGCAATGTGCGAAGCAGAAGGCAGTATCCTCAAGGTTGATGTATTTCGTACCCGTCATCAAGCCAGTATGGTGACTTGTACCGTATCTTACTGGATATGTCAGATCATGAAGGTCTGCATGATATATCTTTTTAATATCCCTTACTCGCGTTATTTTGTTCAAGGGGTGCAAGAAAAACCACTTTGTCAAAACCATGGCTCTACCTGCGTTCAAATCTGTCATAAAGGCCCTCGAAAAGGAATGTGATATAGTCGCCGGCCGCATCAAATCTCAGCTACAAGAAATGAATTCTCCTGGGACGCCTTCGAAACACCGTACTCGCCCTTCTACCCCGCCACAGAAGTCTCCATACAAGTCCGCCATGAAAGCCAAAACACAGGATGTCACGCCAGCAAAGGCCCTCACTAAAGCGTGCTGTGGTGGGCTTTTCCCACAGTACCGACGATGATCTCGGTGACACCCCGTTGCCTGAGATCCCAACTGAAAGACGTCGGGTTGAGTCACCTTACCAACGTGGCGCAAGCGTTTCACCAACAAAACGCACAATAGTGCCACAGAGTACCGCACCTTCAATAACTGCATTTGAGCAGGCTGTCAGGGAAGATTCTACCCCACGCCACGAAACAGCAAAAGTTTGTGTTATCCATTGCCATATTTAGTGACTTACTTTCCCCATTGCCTGGCCCTTCCACCCCGTGGTACTTGCAAAGCCAACCTTCTAGACCAGTTGAAGAGTCAGCCGCCGTGGCAGTCGATGGACAGCCATTGGAGCCCTCCTAGGCCTCCTGTATGCAAATTTGTCCCGATCAGCGTTCCTGGATCGGCAGCAGTGGTGCAGCCGAGACCCAAAACTTACCAAGATCTGGGAACCATAGTGCATAGGACGCTGATGATGGGATTGTATCTGCATCCGCTTGAGCAGTATTGCCCTGTCGTTATCCCTGAGTCGTGTGTGAGCCAAAGTCAGGCTCGTTGCTGATATCATCACAGTCTAGATATAATTGCTGTATTCCACTATTCATTTTCGTGCAACTGGCTCGGGCATCCATGGCATTATGGCGCTGATTGATCGGTCCACGCTCGAATATATCAGGTGGTGCTGGTATGTCCTCGGTGTTCTTATCAAACCCGACAGCCACATTGTTATCCAATCTCCCATAGTGCCACATGCCACGTACGAGCAAAGCTAGAGTGGCAGGACTGCCGTCATGCAAATGATGTGTTTACTGATCGCCCGCTAAATGTGCCACTTAAGGAATAGATCTTGCTAATACGATTGCAAACAAGATCCATATGATCACGCTTGGCAATGCCTTGCAGTGTCTTTGATGTGTCCTTGGGTTTGCACCTGTATGATACCGGTACGAGACATGTCTAAATAATAGTTTTGAGCTTTGAGTCTAGCAAATAAAGGAACGAAGGCGTAAGCGCAAGCGTGATCCTCGAAGTTGCTTGATTGGTGGAGCAGGCCGGTC